>NC_041332.1:20835544-21020544 GCF_004354835.1 Perca flavescens
GCATTGTGGTTTGGTACCATTCAGTGTGCCAGCTGGGGTTCTCTCACTGGTTCTAGTGGCATCAGCTGGGCAGCCATTGTGAACAACAGCTCCATTAACCAAACCTGTGCCTGGAACCTGACCGTTGGCTTTACAGGCGTTGTGACGCGTCCCTCCTCTTCTACCCTCATAGTTCATACCATTCTGAGGCATCACGTCACCTGTAATGTATTTGGACGGTTTGATATAAGTGCAAAGAATGAAAGAAAACAACTTGACAATAATCAAAATTGATATATCAATTTAATATTGCATTTGGTAACTACTGGATGCATTGCCATGCATTTGGGCTCATTATTGGTCTCTGGAGAATAAATCCTTATGACTTTAATTCCCTGACCTAGGCCCCTTTGCACTTAGTACATCTTGGTTGTACTGTTAAAAAAATAATAAAATCCAAATAATAAAACAAGTAAATGTAACTAACACCCTGGGATATTTTAAAATCAGACTACAATTTGGTTTGTTGATAATAAAAACAAAAAAGTAGGGAAGAATGCATCCAACAGTTTAAATCATTTGGATTCTAAGTCAATGTTAGATGTATTAAGAAATTCTTTATAGCTTTCAAATGGGAATACCAGTAAATATCCTTCCCTTCTTACTGAGAAGAGAAGAGTACATTTACTGTCATAAAACGTAGCTACATTTATTTATAAAGTTAAGTCTGGCACAAATCTTTACTTATAGTGTAAATTAGCAACTTAAATGACTTAACGTTTACTGTGAAGCTGACCCTAAAAGCATAGTATCACTATTGTAATAATCCCCCTACACCTCCGCGCGGAAACCGCCTTGACAACAGCCTACCTGCAAGAGCGTTTCCCCCAAAAAACCAAGGCGTTTTTAAACGGTTCCTGCCGAGTGGCGGAAACGCCACAAGTTCAGCACGGTGAACGGCAACCGCTTCATACCCTGACCGCCGTGATCATAACCGCTTCCCCACCTGCCGCCTTCCCCTCATTGAAATGACTGGAGTCGGCGAGTTAAAGTCGGCATTAAAGTTATTGGTTTGATCTTCATCTTCAGTTTCTTTAGCCTTTTATTCCACTATTGGTTCTCCTCGTTGATCTGGTTGTTTTTGTGCCATTTTACTGTTTGCTACAATGTAGCTAGCTATAACATTAGCCATGCTCCTTATGTTAACATTCATTTTCACACCATTGTTGTAGCTACCTGCTTCACGAGTTAACATAAGCGTTATTCATAATCACTGCTATTTAAATCACTGCTATTTAGCTAGCTAGCTACTCCTCCCAACCCCGATGAAGGACAGTTGGCCTGCTGCATGCTAACATCCCCCATTACCTAGCTAGCTAGCTAACTAACGTTAACCGCCATTGTCGTGTTGGCTGTTGACAGTTAATGTGCTTACCATAAAGAAAAGCAAGCCAGTTAACAACATACTGCTAGGCAACCTTCCAATAAACATGTTTAATGGAAAATCAACCCCATAATTTAGCTAACTCTAAATCCTAAAATTAGCTAACGTTACCTCTTACCTGTAACGTTACTGCAGCCAGAGGCACACCTCCCCGGTGGTGTGACGTTAGCACAAACTGGGATTACCCGGGATATTAAACAAAGAGGAAGTAACGTTAGACGATACGCCAATAACCAGGTGAGTTTTAGGTTAGACATATAGTCTTTTTCAAATATCAAAACATTAACCCCCTGTAGGCGTTAAAGATAGTTAGCTATGTTTGTTTAGAGTTTGTTCCTCTCAGGGCCTTAGCAGAGGAAGACACAGCAGTAGTTGTGTAGCTAGTTGGCTTAGATACAGGACGATGATCGATCAGTGACCCCTTGTGGCAAAAAAAAACTTTTCATCAATGCATGAGACATTACCCACTTCGTTCGAATTTGTTTCACTTCACTTCTCTGCTGTCTATTAGTTACACACACTCATATTTGCCAAATCACAGCTGTAGGCTATTTTTCTATAAATAGCCTTCAGCTTCTGTTTTTCTTTACGTTATCATCTGCAAAGTTGCAAGCAAGCTGCAAACATTTCAAAGTCATCTTTCAAACCTACAAACGTAAAAATTAAAAAAGTCATAAATATTTATTCTTTCTTCATAAATTAGACCCAAGGATTAAACTTTGAATATCAAAGAATTTTAGACTGATCATAATTGGCTGTAATAATCTATTACAAATGTGCCTTATTATAGATAGCCTACACTATACCCTTTGGTCAAAAGTTTGTGCACAATTTGTCCTATCCTCATGCATGTATGGACTCTGGGGCTCTTGGTTTAGGCAAGGTCCTGTTCAAATCTTAATGTTGCCCATTCAGTGGTACTTAAGACAATAGTGTGCTTCCAACTTTGTAGCAACCGTTTTGAGAAGGCCGGGCCCCCTCCTGTTTCAGCTTGACTTAGTCACCTCATGCACAAAGCAAGGTCCATGATTAAATAGTTATCCGTGTTTGGTGCAGAGGAACTTGACTGGCCTGCACATTGAAACTGGAAATCTTTCCCAGTACAGTGTAGTCTGTTATAGAAGCAGTTTAATGCTGTAATACTGGGGTACATACTTTGTTCTGCTGTTCGCAAAGTACTATACATACCCAGATAGATCTATTTTTCCCTTTACATGTATTTCAGCTCCAGTAGTGTTGGCCTAATGTTTAAATGATCTCAATATAGATATGTTTCCAGATGCAACCAGCTTTCAATTAACCATGTCATGTAACTGGATAAGAATGGGTTATAATGGGTTCAATGTCAGCTCAAATGTTTTTTTTATTTACAGAACAGTATGTAAAACACAATGGCAGCTAAGACATCAGCAGTGTAGGCATAGACTAATTGATTTCTTGTTATATTACAGATATATAAATGGAAATGAGAAATACATTTCATTTAAAATAAATTTAATGAGACGGCATCACTACCAAAGCCATTTTATTGCTGTTTTAGTGACTACATCACATTGGATAGCCCTAATGATTCAAAATTTAAGAGCTACAAGAAATGGGTCTGTGACAAATTTTACATCTTAATGTACTGTTTCTTTTTTTTTTTTTTAACTAGAATGGCACGAGCAGCTATAGAGTGAAAATATTTGTGAAGCAAAACAAAACACAAATCAGCAGGTATTGGTAAATAAGTTAATATTGCTCATAATGCTCACCATTTAGTTTAAGTTAGGAAGACATTTTACAACCATGTAAAAGCCAGTATAAAGCATATTGAAAAGCAATGGACTTACCGGGACTAACAAAAAAATATTTCCAAAATGCTAACCTGGCCTGCATACCATACAAAGCATTGTGCTATATCGCTTTTCTAATAGGACACCTAAGCAAAGTTTTTTGATAAAACTGTATAAAATTGTTTTCATAGTATCAATGTGAAAAAAGAGTGGTGAGTGGCACATGAATACAAATTATCACTATATAATTACAACATTTACAAGTCAAGAAAATATTTCAGACGTAGACATAGAATGTACCTTCAAAAAACTATGTAAATCTATAGCAACATTGTCTTGAAAAATATCCTCAAAAGGCACAGACAGAAGAATAGGTGAACCATGCAAAAGGAAGCAAAACGTTTGTTTGTGCAAGGAAGCAAAACTCAAGTTTAGAATAATAACATACGGTAATGCAGCAGATTGTAATTGTTTTCCCTCCCTGTACAATGCCCTCTTCATTACAGTAATGAATACATGTGTGTTAAAACGCATCT
Organism: Perca flavescens; assembly: GCF_004354835.1. NCBI lineage: Eukaryota > Metazoa > Chordata > Actinopteri > Perciformes > Percidae > Perca > Perca flavescens. The sequence continues at coordinate 20,839,279 of NC_041332.1, forward strand.
GAACCAATTACAGAGATTAAAGTCAAAAAGCCTTTTTGGCCTCACAGAAAGTGAAATATCCAGTTGTACATTCATAATATTTACAGTATTAGAGTTACAGAGGGCTTTAAAAACAATCTGCAACCTGTAGGCTTCAATGAGATTGCTAATCCAGTTTTTTTGTACCAAAAACAATCTCCTGTGCATGCTCACGTACAATATCTGAGGTGATTTCACTGAGCCTAGAGAGATGATTCAGTAAACCATGTTACAATGGCTACCAGTCACAGCGATGGAAATCCACCACACACCCTGTACATTCATATCCTTATATTTCTGTGCAACATCATTGGGTCTATGGGTAGCAACAATGTACCTTTTTTAAGACAATGCATTGCTAGCAAATAGCATCCATGGAAGTTACAGTTTAAAGACACTCCTTGGTTGCAGCTTCTGCTCAATAAAGTGACACCCTCCTACTCATCTGAACCAACTAAGAGCCACTTCTCAGTGAAAAAAGACTCACTATTTGACTGATTGACATTGCAAGTGCTTTTGCAAGGTTACTGGAAGACATTTTTTTGAGAATAAAACCAATCCACCTTCAATTAACCATCACCGACTTCACCAAAACCCTCCTTTGCTCGCATACAAGGTCCATCATCTGACGCCCTACTTCTTAAGCTCACTTCAAATCTTCTGCTTCCTTGTAGTTACAGGGGTTCCTATTGTTTTCTTTCTCTGACCACTTTGACCCTGTTCTCTATCCTCTCTTAAAACGTGCCTGTCGAAAAACGTCGTCAACATGCATTCTTCAGAGAACACCTACATGACAGAGGAGAAACGATGGAGAGTTTACCTGCCTTCATGCCTCTGAGAGTTGGGTTTACAGTCTGCTTGCCAACTGGTTCGTCTGTCTCACTGTATTTTCCTAAAACATCATACCAAACTATCCGTGAATAATACAACTAATATTACAACAGGAAATAGTAGAACCCACATCAGGTTTGTTACATTGTTCCAGTTTTAATTCCAAGGTACATTATGTCCAGTGTACTACATCAAGCAACTTTGTCGATCCTCAAAGCATGTTGAGCTCAGGATGTTCCTGGGAAGAAATTACCTGTTTTGTCATATGAGATCAACGTTGTGACAGTAACAACAGTTCACAGCATAGACAGTGAATAAAAACAGAGCAGGGTAGATCAAGTTGAAGAGTCACAGTAGTATGACCTGCAGTCAGAGAGCAGTCCCTGGTTGAGAAAACTCCCTTTAGTGCAGCGTAGAATCCCATTCTAGAAGTTATTTCACTGCCACAAACAGCAGGGGGCGATGCGTGTCTATTTATATGTTCCAGTTCCTCAGACTGGCTCTGGTTCTCTCCGCTTTCCTTTACAGATTCCTGACTCGAGTTGCAGGTTCTGGTCAAACAACTGGAATGTTCCTCATTCTCCAGAGAGCGGAAACGATTCTCATTCCAGTTGAGTCACTGCTAGTCGCCCTTGATCTCCAGGATGGAGGGGTTGTGGTCCAGGATGGACAGGATGATTTTGTCCATGTACTGTCGCAGACGTATGTTGATTTCTTCCTGCTCCTTCAGGGCTTCCATTAACTGGGGAGAGAGACGTATGTCAAACACATTTTCATTTCAGTTTATTAACAAGTATTATAACACAAGAGTTTCTTAGTTTTAATTCGGGACTAGATTGGCTGCATACAAATCAGTTTTAAGGGGTACACCTGCAATAATCTGGTGCATTAATTATATATAGAAATGCTGATTAAGGCTGTGATTAACAATTATTTTCATTATTAATTAAACTTCACTATTGCCCAGATTAATCAATTAATCATTTGGTCAATAATGTCACAAAATAGTAATCAATGGCAATTACAATTTCCTAAAGCCCCGGGTGCTGTCATCAAATTGCTTGTTTTGTCCAACCAACCGTCCAAAGCGGCAAAAAGAAATTAGTTTTCCAAAACCTAAAAAAACATTCACATTCATTCAGAAGGTGGAGCCGGAGGCATTTTTGCTTAAAAACGATTAATCGATTATCAAAATAGTTGAAAATGAATTTTCTAGTGACTGATTAATTGATCAATCCACTACTTGTTCTGTTAGAGGTGCAGATTTCATAGTGCTCATTCCATTTTAAGCATGGATATCTTATTTCCATGGTGTTAGTCAGTGTCTATGTGTGAGCAATGACCTCCATATTATGCATAATAGATTCAAATCTACAATAATGTAATATCTAGAACACTATCATGCTGTGCTAAGAAATACAGTAACGCTCTAACTACTGTAAGGCACCTTTAATAACATTGTTCAGATGAAATCTATTTAAGAAGCTAGGTAGCTTGCAGAACAGGCAACAATGAAAATACAGGCAGAAAAGTGTTTAAGAATAAAATGCATAATCTGTATCTTGTCCTGATTTTACCTGGTCTCTGGAGGCATTTTCTATCTCAGCAGCTAGAGACTGGGCCTTGGTCTGTGTGGCGAACAGGGTCTTGGCTTCATACAGACTGAGGCTGAGGATCTGACCGTTAAGCTCGTCGTTCTGCTCCTTCAGCTTCTGGTTCTCCTAAAAATACAGAATCAGGGAGAGAGGTAGAGGAGACAGAGAGAGATATGGAGAATAAGATAAGTATCTGGACCACTCAATCACTGTATCAGCTGTGATTAATGCTTTTAAAAACATGGCCTCTACTCAAGCCTCACTCAACCCATACGACAAAACAATGCACTTCATGTACCTCATCCAGCAGCAAACACAGCATTCTAATTTGGCAACACCTACAGGACATAACATGGGTTATACGTGTTACAGAACAAACTGCTCCCCTGCTTTGTCTGGTGTGTTATGAAAGCTCCATGATTAAGATGCCTTTAAGCGCTGACAAGCGGTCAGTTTGCTTTTCCCTCGCTCTATCCTGAACCATTAGTGAGGGAATTGCAGCATTGACCCCAATTTAGCTTAGGCATGTTCACTATACTCCATTGTGATTAGTGGTTAATCGGGAGGTCAAAAGTCACAGAAGCAATTTTACCATCAGACCAGGACGGAGCCGAGCCCCAGACAACACCAGGTGCTGGAATTCAGGGGGAAGAAAGTCCTGGGACACAAATCGCTGGACACACACATACAGACATTTACAGAAGTGCACAGGCAGGCATAAGATAGTGAGCTAATCCTCATGGATGTCACAGGGCAGCGCCTCTTAAAGACACACAGCTACATAATTTGTCCACAGACAATCAGACTGAATTGTTCTGTATCTAAAACTGCAGGAAGTAGAATAACAAGTTGATATATTGAGAGAGAAAGCCATAAAGAAGAAGTATCTGCAGATTGAAGTTGGAATAAAACCATTATTATTCCCCTTCTTGCATGCAAGTTTATTCTGAGGCAACTACACGGGGACATGGACTTTATCATCTTAGTACCTGATAAGATACACACACTGTACAAATCAGCACTTCTAACTCACTGGCTATGCACCACTTCCAGAGCTGCTTCAGGACATGTTTTAGTAACTTCTACCTTTTATTGCATTTTCTGTTGCTTTGGAAGATCAGACAGGCCTCTATACAACTTCAAGGAACATTACCATCTACTTACTAGTCTTATCAGAGAGATCTAAAACACACCCTCATCTACTCCCTGGTCTCTGTTTACTTTGCACCAGGTCTGTACACTTTACAGGACTGGAAACAGTAACATGACATTAAATCTGGCAGGCAGATACCTCGAAGGCAAATGTCACAGTATCTGGGAATACAGAAACGAAAGAACAGAGAAAATATACAGAGCACATTTTGTAACAAATTGTGATGAAGCTGGGTTAATCTCCATTACCAAACTAGTACATCATGTCAAGGACGGTGCTGCTGTTAAAGGGGATTTCAAGGTAATGAGAGGAGCCAGTGTGAGTGACTTTGAACGTTACCAGCCCCTAACCGCACTGGTAATATATGATAATATATTCTGCCTCAACCCATCCTGTTTCAATGTGATCGACTTAGCATCTGCTACCATGTACACAACATTCATGGTATGTAAAAGTATGGCTTGATTTATGAAATCAGCGGCACACTTTATGTTCCTCTGGCAGAAGTCTCCTTTGCCAGACCATCCACACGCTGTGGAGCGGGGGAGGGTCTGGCTACTCCACACAGCATTCCGGGATGGGAGAAAAACATGCTCTGGTTTATTGGCATTTCTTTAAAATCGTCATGTGCAATTGGACAGATAGCTGTCTCAATTTACCCTGCAGAGATCTGAGGAGCAGTTAACCATAGTCCTCATAAATCCACCAGAGTTTAAAATTCCAACACAAAGAAAGCAGAAGGAAATGGACAAAAAATACATGCATCCGGCAGAATTTCATGCAGTACTGCAGCAATCCCAGAAGTGGAACATCGTGGATATAGACTACTCTGGCAGTAACACAAACAAATCTATTGTGTTAATTGGAAACTATTATACTTCCTATAAGAGCCAGGTTAACTGCACTGCGTTCTGCAGGAATAAATATAATTTAAGTAGCCCATCTGAACCACTGGACAAAATTCCTGAAGGGAGTAACAGAGAGTCAGAGACTTAGAGTAAGTATCATGGTGCTCAGTCATGTTAAATGTTGAAAAATATTTTATAAAAGCTTATCATAAATACAATCAACATGTACTCCATCAAACATTTATCAAATTGAGACACACTTTGCAAATCAAGAATAGGAAAACAAGTAATGTGTTCAACAATCAAAATATCCACCATGATGAGTATTCTGTAAAAAATCAAGTATTCATACATAATATGCAGAATTCAATCTGTAAGGGTATAATTCCATTGTAACATGCTTTGAGACTTAACATCCCTGCACATCTTGTTCCCTTCAGTGCATCCAAACCAAAACTGTACAACAGGCGCCTTTTGAGTTCCCATTCTCTAAAATCAATGTGAAAGTGTTTTATGATTATCTGCGCATCTTAAAGCACACTCAGTGGATATAGTACTCACTGAGCTGACTGTGCACAACAAAGACAATTGAACAGAGTCTTTCATCAGTACCTGCTTGAGCCTCTTGACCTCATGCTCTAGCTCCACCTCCCTGGTCCTGCTGTTGAAGTCCGCCAGCCCAGAGGAAGAGCTGCGACTGCGGCCCGGCCTCTCTGTCTCCAGCTTGAAGAGCTGCAAATGCTCCAGCTCTCGACGCAGGTCCTCTATCAGCTTCACACAGAGAAAGGACAGATGAACAGTGTTATATAATGCCAGTGCAGTATTTTGTAGGTGTGGGTGTTGGAGGCAGTATAATTGCAGTGAGAGAGAGATGAGTGAAAGAGAGGAAACAGAGTGAGCAGCAGAGCAAACAACCCACTCTGTGCATGTTTCTGATTGCATACAATAGTCCCTCCCACCTCTTGCATGGCTTCTTTTTCTTTCTGGAACTGTTGTCTGTTCTGTCTCAGTTTGTCCATCATTTTCCTGTAAAGGTCCATCTCATCCTTCAAGCGCAAACTGGTGTCTTCCAGCTTGTCTGTCATCCTTTGCTTCTCCTGAGGAAGGACAGACATACACAAACAGATACAGTTTAAAGTTTGTTTTGTGTAGAATCAGACAAGTACACATGCACTCAGTTATGCGATAGGCATTCCTATTTAAGGTATGCAGTCATGTGATAGACACTTTTGTATAAATGCTATTAAACAACACAGATCTTTGGTATCATAGGTTTTCAGTTTGCATTTGTTCATGAAAATTCAACAAACAAGTATTTACTTATAGAGTTATGTTTTCTATTTTCTGTGACACCTTTGGTCATACATTCTTATTCCGTGAGCAAGAGTCAACTTCTATCTGCGTTGGTGTTATTTACATAGGTACTGTTTTAAAATAGTGGTGTGGTTCAGGACAGTAGAACTGTGTTGATGGAATATGAAAATAACAAAGACCTTGCATGTGAGAAAGAGAAACAGACAGTTAACTAAAGAGTTGCTCCAGATAAGAGCATCAGCTGGTGAGAGTACTCCACCGATGCACTTATAACATTGTCAGACTCGCAATGGGCAGTTAAAAAAGAAATCGACGCAGCAGAATGAAAGATAGTCTTTTTTATTCCAAACGTTATTCTTCCTTGTCAAAACCTGGTGCCTGCATTACTCATTCAAGTGTGTTATGCAAGTAACAGCTAACGTAGCCTTGAGCTGCTAACCTCAAGCAGAAATGAAGAGCGGGCTACAGAGGTCTGGTAAACTCACTTCTTTCTACACACACACATTATTTTCATTTTTAAACCGGTAGTTTTCCAACCCAACGCTGACTCAAGTGACATCACTTGAGTCGGTTGATCAGACTTCACGCAGCTTCTTCTGGAGCCACTAAAGGCTTCATACAACCTTTTTTTTCCACATATGCAGTAGTACTCCCAGAGACCTGTAAACATACTTTGATGTGTAAAATTGGTGGAGATCCCCCTTCAATTTAAAAATAAGGGCAGAACAAAGAAAAGACAAACGAGATAAAGCAAACATACAAAGTAAATATGGCTTACCTCATCCAGTTTCTCTGTCTGTGATTTGAGCCGGCACAGGCTAAGACTCATCTCACTGTTCTCTTCCTCCACCTGCTTAACTCTAAAAACACAAAATCCTGTACATCAGTTGACTTTTATATATAAGCTGAGTGTGTCTCTTAGTCAGCTAAGGCACCGGTTTAAGCAAACGTCCACAGAATATGCTGTGGCAGCAGAGGCAACTGACTAACCCCAGGAGAAATCTGTGAGCTCTGTTTAGCAGTAGCAACATTCTGCATTTTCTCCAAACAGGCAGGCACGTCAATGTCCATATCCAGGGTATTTAGGATCCCCTGGATAATGTTCACTTTCTTCCTAATCTAAACTGTATGTCAGCATCAGAGTATACACTTTAATGAATTAATTAATTTGCATATAAATAAAAAAAACATCTACTGTAAATATGTGTAGTATGTGTGCTTGATTATTTGTGCTTCTCACCGGTTGGTCAGCAGCTCTATCTGTGTGTTCTTGTCTCTCTCCATCTTGCTGTAGGACTCTCGGTGTCGTCTTAGCCCCTCCTGTAGAATTTGTTCTGCACGCGTCTCCTGGTCTTTCAGCTGCTCCTCAAGCTCATTAACCCTGAGATGATGAACACATCACACAAAATTATTCAATACAGTATCATAATTGAGCTGAGTGTTACTTTTTTGAAACAGTGAAAACTAAATTTCACTACTAATAAACACTCTGTTGCATCAGATCTACACAATTTCTCGTTTGAGGAAAGTAAACCTTCAACAATGAGAAGTTACAGAGAATAATCTGTATAATATGATACTGGGCCAGTCATATATTTGTTCTAAAACAAATTGTGTATTTCAGAAAGACAGTTTTCTCTCACAAAATGGTCACTGTAACAACTTCTGTCACCTGTGCACCAGATGTGTGTTCTCCTGCTTCAGCTTGGACTTGAGATCACCGTTCATCATAATATCATTCTCGAGTTCTGCCACCTTCTTTTCCAGGGAACTCACCTGATAGAAATAGAGACAGTTTACTAAAACCTGAATTTGCACCATACATGTAAAAGTAATCAAATGTGACAATGATGCTTAGGGATTTAAGATGTATGCTAAACTCTGGCCAGTGTAAAAAGTAGGAAATATCACTCAATAAAACAAGAAATATCACATTGGCACTGAACAACACTTTTCAGACTTCTTAAAAGTAATTGTGCAACTCCCAAGGTTTTAAAGGCTTAAAAATGATAACGCTATTCTTTGAATTTGCAGACATCAGGGGAATCCTGACAGGGTTCATCCTATGAATTAGCATTCTCAACTTAAGCTGTGCATCCACCAGAAACAAGTCTTTTTTTGCTGTGATTTTTAGTGCCAAGAGCGTAAAGAAAAAGGCTGAAGGTGAGATATATTAAATCTTTTTAATATAAGTTTTTAGTTTTCAGTAGTCAGAAACAGGAAGGGTTATTATTACTTCCCACAAGAGCTTAGGTAAATAAAGGTCTGATGACAGATCAACATATGGACAATCACAATTGCACACACAAAAAGACACAAACACATTCATACCTTCTCATTAATATCAATGTCACAGGAGTCAATGCTGTCTCGGAAAAGGTCTTCCGTGCTGCCGTTACTGCTGCTCAAGTTGCTGTTGTGAAGCAGCTGCCTGCTCAAACACACAGAGACACACAAACTTAAAGAATCTGCCCGGAATAGAGCCAGGTAGAGACCAGCTGGTTCTGAGTCTCACACACACACACACACACACACACACACACACACACACACACACACACACACACACACACACACACACACACACACACACACACACACACACACACACACACACACACCTCTTTTTCCTCTGATGAAAATAACTTGAGAACAGCAAGCTTCTGTTCCATTACTGAGATTAGTTATATGGAGAGGAAAGGAGATAAGAGGAGGAAAGAGGGGAGGAGGAAAGAGTAGAAGAAGAACAGATAAAGAGAGCAATAAAGTGGAAGAAGTAATCAAACCAGACAGAGAGGACAGTGGAAGGAACAAGGGGAGAGAGCCAAAGCTTATATTGAATACATAGATCAGGTCTGACAGGCCATTTTCACTCTGTCACTATAATTCAGTTACTGTGGGTGGGTATAGGACAAAACCCTTGACACAAAACATTTCCCTCAGTACAGACCAACTGGCCATGAAGAGGGATACATGGCTGACACATGAAAAAGCTCTTTTTTTCCTCAACTTGAACAAAAGCAAAAGATTTTACAGCACGCCTGGTTTTAGATCAGATTATTTCCATCCAGATGTTGTGCGTTTTCTCTGAATGACCAATTACTAATTAACTGGCGGTTAGAGCACAATGGCCAGGCAACTGAGTGATAACTAATCTTGCTGTGTGTGGTGGTTTGTGTGCCTATGTCAACAAAAAAGAGCAAACACACGTGCAGCACAGGCTGTATAATGCATAAACATACACAGTACAAGTGAGTGACCTTCCCTGTGGACACAGACACAGACACAGACACACACACACACACACACACACACACACACACACACACACACACACACACACACACACACACACACACACACACACACACACACACACACACACACACACACACACACACACACACACACACACACACACACACACACAGGTGAGTGGCTTACCTTCCAAAGGCAGTGCTGGTGATTTTCCTGTTGGGGCTACAAATGGAAAAACAAAATGACAGACATTACAGACATTACAGAGAATTTCCACGGATATGTCTGGACTTGCACTTCAACAATGCACTGGCACTAACTGCTGATGTCAATTAAGATTTTGGCAATTCAGTGTGACAGACATGCAGGAGAGAGAGAGAGAGAGAGAGAGAGACTGAAGGACATGTCAATGATAACACAATTTCACTCCTGGTTCAGTTGAGCGGGGGTTTCTGTCAGCTCAGCAACTGTCTCAGGGGGACAAAAGCCCAAATACTCTTTCAGTCTGATGTGTCTGTCTGTGCTGGGCTTCACATTGGATTAACAAAAATGAGCAGACGTATTGTGGGGGCACAGAAATGACAGTTGATGTAGACTGACTAACTAACAGGATCACAGACTCCTGGCAAAAATGAATACAGTAGTAGAATATACAGTAAGACAACAGGAGCGCTGTGAGTAACTCTATAAAAGCAGTTTATTCTGTGCAAATAAAGACATGTATCACTGTTGCATCCATGTGAAACAGCTTTGCGCATGTTTCTATCTGTGTCGTGTCAACCCAAATTTGTTAGCTACTAATGATTTAGAGGTTGTAGTCGATCATGTCATATACAAATCTCACAACTAAGATTTTCTTGAATTCACTCATTCTGCTTCAACAGTACTGTTCTCGTCACGCAAACTGCAAAGAACCTCAAAAGCATTAGCTTATTCAAAACTCTTACTTTTTGGTAACAGATTGGTATCTCAAGAAACTTGATATTGAACTTGGTTTTACCAAGAAATAACTGACATGCGTGTCTAAAAGGCTGATCTTCCAGGTGGATCCTCTCAGCATTCAGATAAAGCAAAGTTTTACAGAGCTTATAGAGTCTAATGTATTGTAGTGGGTATACTGCACTTTATTGGCCAGAATCTGCCTTCCCCCCAGGGAAGTTTTGAGAAATACTTTTATTTAGCCTATGCAAAGAAGAAAAACACAGATGACAATTCAAAATATATCAAAAATATAATGGAAAGTATGTTGTTGTGTGTCATTGGGAATTTTTAAGTGGGTATATGGAAATCCTGGAGCTTTCTTAGTGGATGTACTGCGTATACCTGCGTATCACATAGACTACACCACTGATCCTGTGTGACAAACCAATTGCCCTGCAGCTGAGGTTTCACATAACCTAATGTCCTCTTTGAAGAAGTCTAAAGGGACTAAAGTGTAGAGCAGAAGTTCTGCTCGCAATTTATCTTTAATCTCTGAACTTTCATCTGCCCAATAAGCAGTCAATTATTAATTAAAATTTTTGTATGAAAGTGCTCTTATGTACAAACTATACTTTTACTATAATTAAATGTACATTGTTAGAAATAACATATATATTACATTGTTAGAAATACATTGCATTTTTAAGGTCATGCTAAAAATCCTAGCACCATTCCTTTGCTACCACACACAGATGTTCTTAAAAGTGAATGCACAGTGAGATATACTGCACTAGACAGAGAATATTTCACATGAATACATTACTAATATTATATTATATACCTATATTTGTCAGTGAGAGCAATTATGTTTCCATGTATGTCTTTCTCATCTATGTATGACCCATTTTGAAATTAACCAAGCCCCACCCACTAATTTCATGAGTTATTACCCTTGCCTCAGTGTTGCCAATTTAATGTAATTAATTGTGTGTAAAGGAGCTTGACACGCAAAAGTGATCCTTTAAATACTGTATGCTGCTTAGTAGCAAAAGCCCCTTCCTGTTCATTCTGAATCCATTTAGTCTTGCCTAAAATCCTTCATTCTTTGGACTGGGATATATATATATATATATATATATATATATATATATATATATATATATATATATATATATATATATATATATATATATATATATATACATGTTGCCTTTTTAAATATTTTAGACAGTTTCATATTTACCCTTCTCCATCAAAATCCATTCCAACCACCATCCTATTCAGTCTTTATCCACTTTCAATGAGCTCACTCCATTCAAAGTAATTTCTCCAATTAATTTATTTTCATTCTATAACTCCTCTTTCATTATTCATAAGAGGAAAGCATAGGTCTAATTAGGAGAGACATGTTCGATTATAGAGCCGTTTCTCTCTGGGGAGAAATCCTGCAGAGTCAGCTGTGAGTCCAAGTTACATAGAAAAAAGTGACTTCACAGTTCACACAGTACTCAAAAAAAATATTCTACAATATTCAGTGTTCTCAAATAACTATATGTATGTGTATATGTGTGTGTGTGTGTGTGTGTGTGTGTGTGTGTGTGTGTGTGTGTGTGTGTGTGTGTATGTATATGTATGTGTGTGTGTGTGTGTGCTCGCACTTGCGTCACCACGGATTAGGTTTCCAATAATAGATTCCCTATTACAATGGTTGATGAGGTAAGCACAGGAGTGACAGCCTTATATAACAATCAATTAGTGTTTGTGTGTGTGCTTGTGTGTGTGCGTGCATGTGAATGATGATAATGTGTTTGTCTGTGCATGAAACAGGAGGAGGAACACTTAAAACATACTCTTATTAAATGATACTAAAAAAGGAGCACACAAAGCAAACAGTGACCTCTGAGTCAACCTCACCAGTTCAATGTTAGTGGACCAATACACTCAAATCCCTCTGTGTGTCCCTGTACAATACACATAATACAGTAGCTGACATTTGTTTCTGTCTCACATTAAAACAGCGTGGTGTATAGCTCCTGTCATTAATAATTAAGTTATTGTCTTTTAATAGACCATGGTTGTGTCTAAAAATGACCTGCTGGGATAATTAACGCTAATTTCTCACAGAAATAGATACCTTTTTCAATGTATGGAAGCAAGTACTGTATTTCTGCTACAGTATACTGTATTTCACCATGCGGAGTCATATTAGGTTTACAGTCAGAATAACAATGTGGTGGTCAGCTGGAAAAGGTTGAGGGAAGGAAAGAACAGTGTAGAAATAGCTCACAAAGTTATTTTTTATTGATGTTGTACTAACAACTGGCATTTGGTGGGTGTAGATCTTGTGTAACAGTGTGTATGTTTGTGTGTGTGTGTGTGTGTGTGTGTGTGTGTGTGTGTGTGTGTGTGTGTGTACACTATGCATGTGTGTGTCCTACCTGTTTGCCTTGAGGTTTTTGAGGCGAACTTCCAGGTCATTTAGCAGGTTGACCTTTTTGCTGCACTGAGAACAGTAGACATCCATCAGTTCACCGGTGTAATGCTGACGCACCTTGCGAGGGGTCTGGCCTGCACTGTAAACACACACAGAGACAAATACTGGATTTATCTGCCGATACACTGAGAAAGACTATGAAAGCAGAATATATGACCATTTGAGTGTGTAGAGAAGTAAGGGTTAATATAAAACCATGTAGCCTGTGCCAAGACTCCTAGAAAATGGAAAAATAAAAGTTGAAACTGAAAGAGAGAAAGAGATGTTAAAGATTGAGAAGGAGAGAAAGAATAAAGTTCTGACCATCTATGAGATGATCCATATTTTCTAAGACAAATCCTGCTACAAAGGAACTCAGTAATAGCACTTTGTTTGGAATAATTATATTTAGATCCAGAAATGTAACTTGCAATCTCGTCTTAGTTTATTGTGTTACAGTATGTTGTGAATGTGCCGACGCTTAAAGCAAAACAGCAAAACAATGACTCATTACCAGATCTTTTGCCAAAATAAGGAGAAGCCATAATGCATACATGTACCCTGATTTCATAATAGTTTCCAATAATTCCCCCAAATCACATTATTTAGTTCTCAAAATCTCACCCTCAAAAACTTTTTATAACAAAACGTGCAAGTGTACCTTCAACCCACTTTGTACTATAGTTATTCAAACTTCTTTCCCATGCTGAGCTGTCTAAGACTTTTTGCAAATCTGGGCCTCATTTTGAATTTAAATCTCCATGCCAACTCCATTTGGTGAGTTTTGTCTGCTTGGTATGCGTGGAAGGAGCATGGAGCAGTATTGTCACTCTATCAGCCCGGGAGACTTAATCCCATTAAACACAAGCCTTTGATGAATATTAATGTGGCCTTAAGGGCAAGAATCCTTAAACTACACTTCTACAGTCAAGACTCAGAATAATATGAGTCAGGTAATGATTCTGCAGCCTCAAGTCCATAATATCTAATAGAGTTTCAGCTACAGAAACTGGTCAATGTCTTTATCATAACTTAACCTTCAACAAACAGCAAAGAAGCGTAGGCACAACTGAAATGTATAATGATTTGCACGGCCACCAAACACTTGCCACTAGGCCTGGGAAGAATGCTATGATTCATCAAGAAAGCTGAATAATAATTATAGAAATTCATAGGCTAACTAAGGCTATTTTTGCAGTAACTACCTTGACCTTGCCTCTGTACTTTCTCCAAATCACTCCCTGTCACGCCCAAAACAACAAGATACTAATTTTGAACTGAAGTAAGCCATCGGTACAAAAGGTCATCATCTGTCATCCACTTAGCTACACAATAGGAAGTAATTCCTATTACTTTTGCAACAAGCTAACTTGGGTAATAAGCAAAAACATTAAGAGTTTGAGAGAGGATTTAACAGAAAAAATGTTTCTGTAGGGGAGAAACCTAAACTACGCATTTTAAAATCCAAATGTTTGACTTTTATTGTGGTCGCGACACCAAAAATGCACACCGCCACCATGTTGACCATTCCACAGTATTTGCATATAAAACATTCTACTGTCAATATGGAAATTATTGGCACGGGTGGTAAGCCACTTGATTGTAATCCATCTTGTCTCGTAGGTAGTAGATGACAGTCTAAACAATATCCACACCTGTTTAATATTTAGATTTCATTGTGTTAAATAGCACCTAGAACATTAATGTGCATTGTTATGATGTTAACAAAGGTGGTCATCATTTAAGGTTAGGTGGCACAAGGTGGCGTTTTTGGGAGGCTTCATTAATGGATCATTGTGGTGGCTATGGTATACAATGTTGAAGTTCAGTGCCGATACCAAAATTGTACTTTATTCCAGTACCTTACTAATGTCAAATCAGCATTTAAACATGAAGAACAATGTCTCACAATGTATCTCTCTCTAACACTCTCTTACCTAGAGGGAACAGATGAGCCGAGGTCAGAGTAGCCGTTGGTCCGAGTCTCGTCTTCCGGGCAGGGGCTGCTGGGAGTGAAGTCCGGTTCCTCCCCTTCTCCGTAGTCCTCAAACTGCTCCTCGTTCAGAGAAGCGGAGGAACGTGTTGATAGGTCAGAGGTCACTGAGATGCTGGTCTGACCACACCTGAGGAAAAAGAGTGTGTGTGGGTGGGGGGGGGTGGAGGGAGTCATACTTACTTACACTCTGCATTCATTATCTTCATTTTGAGTGGTGAATTAAAACAAAGGCACTAGTAGTAGTAGAATTACAGAATTTGTTTCAAATTTTGATCTGAAAGTAATGATGACATGATTACAAAGTAGCCCCTGGTATCATGTATTTTTATTTGAGTTCAGAGGATATCTTTTCCCCAAAATATCAACTGTTGATACATTTTACAGAAGAAGTAGTGGAGAGAGGTTCTACTTTGAATACAGAACTTTGGCCTTTATTTGAAAATATTGTTTTTATATTTTTAGTTTGACAGAGAATCTGAGAGAGTCTAATTGAGAAAACAGCAGTGATAACCATTAGGTGAAAAGAAACAGACATCTGTCCCCATGAATGAAGCTCTTTACTGTATGCAGCACTGGAACATGGAGCATCACTGAATGTGGACTGAAATATGATTTAGAGACAGTGAGACAGACAGTAAAGCAGCAGTAAAAAAAAAGATGGAACAACGCTTACTTCTCCCCAGAGAAAAAGAGATCCCCCAGTGCGTCTTCCTTGTCTCCAGGTCTGATCAGCCCGTCAAAGGTGTCTGACCCTTGGGTGGTTTCCACTGCACTGTCTCTGTCCAATTCCCTCTCCCTGGCCTCGTCTGCAACCTCTTCCTCAGGCTCCTCCACCTCTCCTGGAAACAGCTTGCGCTCAGGGACGGGGTCAGGATAGGCCCGTGTGCACATGATGACCGGACAAAGCCGCTCCTCCTCACCACCCTGGAGCATGATGGGAAGAAAGGCAAAGATAGAGAGGAAGGGGGGTGAGAGTGAGTTTATACACACATTTACAGACACTAGCCTGCAGAAACAGAGATTGAGTGAGGCTGTTTTTGGGATCACAGTGATGTTGCCAAATCCTTCTTAGTGAATATCTTGCAACCACAACTGACTCTTTGCACTGATAGCGTTATTTCCATTACAATTTTTCTATTGCATGCAAACATAAATCCACTACATTTAAACAAAACAAAAAAAGACGCTCCATATGCTAGCAGCTTATGCAGCATGACATGGTGCAGATTCAACGAAATATAAAGAAATACAGAGTAAAAAAACAATCACAAATTATTTAGTAGTTATACAGTATAACAAATCAACTAATTCACTGACACTAACTCACCTGTAGGCATACGGGCAAATAATTCAAATAACTTTTAAATTATGTAAAAGAAAAAAAATTCTAATGAAAACTTTTTCAGATCTTTGATTATATCAGTGACATGCCAAACGGTGGAGAAATATTCATCTCTCTCCAAAATACATCCAAACATTTTGGAAATTTATCATTTTTAGACAATGGAAGACCTCTGAAATTCATTAAAATGGTATTAATTTGTTTTTAGTTTTAGGAGAGCTTTTCACAAATCATGGTTGTTTGCGAGTATTAACACTTGTGGATTCTGTGTTAGGCTGGATTTCCCATTTAGTAAATTCCTTCACTGTGGGAATGGTCTTAAGGTCACATAGGGGGGTCTTTAGGGCTAGAAAATTGAAAGGGCAACAGGTCAAAGGTCACAGGTCCCGCTCCATCTAGTTTCACTCTTCAACGGCTCAAATCTCGTCTAATGCAACAGAGAACAAGGACTTATCTCAGCGTGACTGAAAAGCTGAGAGCATGAAGGAGGAGGTGATCAGACAGGAGGGAGAGAGAGCAGGGTGAGTAACACTTTAGGTAGTGAGTGACAGAAAGGTGGAGGGGGAGTGAAAAAGGCATGGATGGCAGTATGGATGGAGGTGGGGAGGAAGAAAAAGCATATAAGAGAAAAACACAGCTAACAAGCATGGAGAAGAAAAAGGGGGCATAAGGAACAAAGCCAAGAAGGATTGCAAAGGAAATAGCAGTAGAGTGCGATGGCAAGATTAGACGAGAGAGTGAGAGAGCTGTGAAGAAAGATACAGGAGGTGTCTAGATGAAGGATGCAACAAAAAGCTACTATCTGTATCTATGTCACAAAACTATATGTAGTCAAATTTATACCAGACGTGAGCAGGGCCTACACCAAACAACTGTTAGAAAATGTCTAGTGAGTGTAAAAGTCTGTATCTATAACAAAAAAAAAAAACTAAAAATGTAACCTAAATAATCAAATAAGTCACGACTTGCATTGGATGTGACTATAGTGGAAACAGAGCTTTTTGACAGTGTGAAAATACAAGTCAAAATTGAGATGGTCTGTAAATAACTAATATTACTGCAAGTGTTTAGAGCCAATTATGTTTACATATCCAAATAATATATTCATATTTGTTTACATCCCTATCCCATACACAACCAAACACACACACAAACCTGCATGCCTGTGTACAACCCATTGAACAAGTACCCATTGAACCTATAAACTGAGGCTCTGTACTGTTACAAAGAGTCACTATGGGGTCTGGAGCTGAGTCACGAGAATAAAAGGAAGGATAAAGATCTCTTTAGCATTCCTTAGACCAATCTCCTTTTTCCCCTGCAGTAGAAAAAATAAACAGTGTGATGCTGTCCACTACAACAATTTGAAGAAATGAACAAGCAAACACAGCGTTGCGCTCGATCTGCGGAAAAGAGACGAAGAGGTTTTTTCATATGTAGTGCTAGCTCACCTAATATAAACAAACCAGTCAAAATACAGAACTAAACTTCTCAATAAGGGTTGAAAAGATGACAAATCCTGCTTATGCAATAAATTTACGTTAAATTATCCCTTCATTGGCAGAGTAACACATTTTCTAGTTGATGAAGCGATATAATGTTATTTATACCTTCATTTTCATTAACTACATCATGCCCATGCTACAATAATACAATATACCTAGTAGAGGCTGTAGTTAATAATATCAAAGTATTTAAAGAGCTTTCCTTTTCCTCTGCTCAGGTGAACGTGTGTCAGCATTCCTTGACTCACTCTCTGTGTGTGTGTGTGTGTGTGTGTGTGTGTGTGTGTGTGTGTGTGTGTGTGTGTGTGTGTGTGTGTGTGTGTGTGTGTGTATGTGTGTGTGTGTGTTTACTGTATGCCTCTCTCTGTATTTGCCTGCTCCAGAATAGCCTGGGGGCTGTAACCGCCAAAACATGAGTGTTTTGAGTTGCTTGATTCCCTGGAGCACAAACTTGCCAAACAACATCCAACCTGCCAGTGGCTTTGAACCGAGATCTGCTGTGCTTTTAACTGCAGCAGCTCTGCCTGAATCCTGACACGCCTTCACATCACTCTTTGGTCTAAGGAGGACTTTTATCACCATTAAATGTTTTTTGTTTGAACATATTTTATTGATTTTCACTGTATTAACTGAATGAGAATGTACACATACATTGCTTCTTTATAATGTCCATGGATTATAAAAGCACAGTGTCGGAACAGATGTTAAAAAAACTCTGCACAGCATGCTGCTGTTGTACATGCTTTTTTTCTTCTTCATTTTTTGAAATAAAACAGCAAAAATATTTCTGATCTCTCTGTGAGTCTGTTGCTGCAGGGTCTGACCTAGTTAAATACAGACATCCTATCTTCCCTACTTCTCTCCCCACTCTCCCAGGTGAGGCTAATGTCAGAGAAGAAAAAGATGGAGAGATGAAGAAGACAAAACATTTCTCCTTTTTCTGAGATGAGAAATTTAGTTTGAGTGAACAGACCTTTGCTGTGCGTTTGTGGTCCATTTGAGTCTGGTGATGTGGTGATGTTTTTTTGAAAAAACGATGCAAATATATATGTGTATACTGTGTCTGGCTGTATATGCATGTTAACTACAACTTCTAGCCGTATGTGTGAATGCTCTCTCTATCCAACTACCCCCTTAGCAGAGCCCCGCCCAGGTGTTGTGTTTAAAGATGAGCTACATACTCAATCATCACTGGATTACTCACATGTGACAGATTTGTTTGGTAATTTATTACATGTCAGGTCTGGGTGGCTTAATGAGTGTACAAGTACAACTGTCAACATTCTCTAGGAAAATACAAGTCACACACCTTCAGTATAGATACAGGGATTGTTAGCCTAGATTTTCCAGGTACAGTTGTTGTGCGGCATGAATACTTATGTATGCTACAGAGTAAAGAAGAAGCTCTAACATAGCCAGGCTCTCTGGGAAAAATGTATTATTTACATCCACTGCAATAGAAATGTAAAAATTTAGAAGAATAGAGATAAAGGGACAGAAAATAAAGGATCATTGTCACTTCTCTACTGAAGAGAGAGAAGAGAGAGAGAGAGAGAGAGAGAGAGAGAGAGAGAGAGAGAGAGATCACCAAATGTGGAAAAATGAAGAGAGACAGATGGTAGAGCAAAGAAAAAGTCCAGAGACAGCTAAAACAAACTTTAAAAAAAACAAAAAAATCAACAACAACAACAACAACAAGCATTGCTATATATCTGTGCAACACATGCGCCTCAACTTTGGAAATCTTTTTGAAGTAACTGGAAAATAATTTGACCTCCTAATTAGCTTTCAGGTGGGCTTGGCAGCGACATTAGTTTTTCAGCAGTGCGTAGATGGAAGTCTATGTAACATGAATGATGACTACCAATCACACTATGTTGACACAGCCCTGAAACTCAAAAATGTTGAGTAATGTATTTGTCATGCTGCAGTTGTTGAGCAACACTGTATACTGAATATTGTGAGACGCAAATTATGCTACTGTTTTGCAATTACTGCTACAATACAGTTGCTAGGGAGGCTGACAAGCAGTATTTGTGTGTATATGTGTGTGTGTGTGTGTGTGTGTGTGTGTGTGAGGGAAACATGCATTCAGAGATACACTAAAAGTTTATCACAAAGTCCTCCTGCTCAATCTTATTACTTCTGAGGTGACTTGCAGTCAAATCATTAAACTATTCAAATACACGATGCAAATTCCTCATGGACATACACGCACCAACAGTTCTTAGGAAGTCAAGTGAAATTGACTCAGTTTTCATAGGAAATGTATAATGTACTATGTGTCGTTCTAGATGGCATGGGTAAAAGTTGTTGCTCAATTTGGTAGACAGATTGTAGAAAAAAATTTATATTCATCTTCTGAAAAAGTAAAAGTAAATGTACAAGTTCATTTTGTCAACTTTACTGACCATGCACACGCACACACACGCACACACACGCACACGCACGCACACGCACACACACACACACAGAGGCCAATCAATTTATGGTTATTGTTCAATCTCTAAGTCATTAAAGGCCCAAACTCTTTATCAGGTTGGACAACAGCAGCATTGTAAACATCTGTCATTAAACTCCTCCTCACACCCCTTTAGTCTATGCTGAGTGCTATAGAGTCAATACCAGTTTAGTGCTGAACAAATCATTAATCTGCCCTTCTGGCCATAGCCCTATTGATCTAAATGGAAAAAGAGCGAGAAGATTGGCTTTGGACTTGCCTCAGAAAGAGTGGTACAACCTGAATATCTTATTTTCTCAGCTGAAAATGCTGCCAAGAGTGAGATTCCCACCACATGTGTCTAATTTAGTTTCACGTATTTATCATAAACTTGTTTTCTAACTTTTACAGAATTTTACATAAAAACTCAATTAGCAAACAAAGAATACAGCAGATAATATCATAAATAAAAGAATTATTGATGCAAGTTGATCTGCATTAGATATTTGATCAATTACAAATGTTCCACATTTGAAAAGTTATAAACTTATACAGCTTTAAGTGAGCTGATCTTCTCCATTGAGGACCATCCTCTAAAAATATTTAAAGGAAATCTTTTGTGGTTTGTCATTTGAGCAAAGCTAGATTGAAAGAATTATACAGCTTATAGGGTTTTAAAAAGGTGTTGTTCCTGTCGCCTATTTGTTGTATAACTAGCTAGACAGTAACCATCTTGTTGCTGTACAATCATGCAAAACAAGTGTTGTGCAAAAGACAACAGAGGACCAAACAGAGATGGAGTGCTACATAAGTGTGGGGAGGGATTGGATGTGCAGGTGCATGAACTGACAACTGGATCAATCCACACTGAAGCTTTAATGTAGTGTGAGTCAGCAGTATAGAAACTGGAGGATGAGCAGAAAAGTGAAAAGGGGGGAATATAGAGGATGGATCAGTTAGAGAAAAAAGAATGAGGGAGGAGAGAGAGAGAGAGAGTGAGGAGAAGGAGAGAGTGACTTTGAGTGACATGCACAGAATTTGTTTAGTATCTGCAATTATATCATAATAATTATCCTGTTCACTTGTATTTTTATATCAGATGTATTTGCTCCTTGTTGCTGTTTATACATATGTATGTTTGTTCTTATGCTTTGGCAACACAGATGTATTTATTTTGTCATGCCAATAAAGCAAATTGAGAAAGAAAGAGACAGAGAGAAGGGAGAGAAAGAACAGCAGTCTCTCTGCTTGTGTTTGTCTGAGCGAGCTCCAGAGATAAGATGAGTTTCTCTGCAGAGGCTTTGCTCTCTCTGTTTATTTCATCCTGTCTTACTCTCTTTCTCCCCATTCTTCTAAGCCCTTAGCTCCTCAAGTGCTGCCACCACAAAAATATTCCCCTATAAAGTGAATCATTTAATGCTTCTGCTTTGATATTTAGCGCTGTGACTGTTACCTGTGGATGCTTTTGTCATTCTGAGCCTCAGATTGCACCAGTGGGTAACGAGAAGCTCCGGGACAGGAGAGTATAAGAGGCTTTACAGAATATTCTAAATCACAAATGTGTACACAAAAATTTAAACGATTAGTCGATTATTTTGATTGGTCAATCACTTGAGTATTTTTTTCAAGCACAGACGTCAAACATTTACTGATTACAGCTTCTCAGATGTGGGGATTTTCTCTGACATATTCAATATTAAATGGAATATTTTTGTTTTTTGAACCGTTTGTTTGAAGATGTCAGCTTGGGCTCTGGGAAATTGTGATTGCAATTTCCACTATTTTCTGACATTTCTTAAACAAATAAAATTAAAAAATCATCAAGGAATTAATTTTTCATGAAATCAATAACCCATTGCTAATGTAGAGATATTACCTTTAAATAGTCTTCAGTTGTCGAGTGATGATCATTGCTTTAATACCACTCTAGCAAAATACCATGACAGGGCAGCATAAACACTCTATGTGTATGTACATGTTTCTGCCTGCGTGTATTATTCAGCTCTTTTGGTAAGCAGTACTCTTCCTACGCATGCACACACTCACACATTACACAAAGAGGAAGTAATGACTCGTATTCCATGAACATTTTGTTAGGTCAACACTGAGTGAAACTATTAGCAAATGAGAGAGACACACACACACACACACACACACACACACACACACACACACACACACACACACACACACACACACACACACACACACACACACACACACACAAACACTCACACACCTGAGGTGATCAAATGCCAATGAAAAGCATAATTTATCAGAAAGTTGAAGGAGTATTACTTGTTGCTGAACAAAAACACCTGAGACTCCCCAATGTGAGAAACCCTCCCCTCCTCCCTGCTCATTTATCTTTAAGTCAAAACTGTAAGTAAAACAATAACGCTTGAAGCTCGACACACACAACTACAAATATATAAAAGCATTACAAACACACACATTTGTTTCCACCTGAGTCTAAACATGTGCTGCTTGGATTACCAGGAATGTTGCGCTGGACAAAGGACAATGTAGGGAGGGACTGGAGCAGTACACTGGAGACTTTGTGGAGGTATTCTCAATGAAACCCAGTAAGTTACATGCACGAAACCCCAACAGGTGAAACAGTGCGAGTGCCTGTGCTTCTGTTGCATGTCTGAATTTCCTGAATGAAACGGAAATGGCATTGGAAATTAGAAAGACGATATTTTATCAAGGGGATATTTTAATGTGAAAATTTGGATTTAGAGTAAAGATCAACATTCAGACTATGGTTTAGGACAAGAGCAGAGGGTTAAATCCAGGTAGTGTTGACAGACGAGGTTAGCTGTTAATAAAGGAGTGCTGTCAGCAAAGATCCTTACGAGTGTTTTGATCCCAACGTTTCCATGTAATGTAATGTATGTGTGTGTATACATATACAGTAAGCACATTAAACAAGGAAAACTTGAAATACATCTTGATTATGAGTAATTATGAGTGTTCTATTACATTGTGTGTGAATCAGTGCTTAAACTGCATCTGTTATTACAAAGAAAAACATCGCCAAGAACATGACAAAACAATTTAGCTCCAGTACTTGAAGATCACAAAGCTGCAAGCAAAGCAATGGTTGTATCCTGCTGACTGCTGCACAACATTCAGTCAATGCTCTACATGTGGGGGTGGGGGTGTCAATGTGCGATGTGTGATATCAGAAAAAAGGCACAATCTGGTCTAAAAGTTAAACCAAAGAGCTGTTCTTGTACTTTATATCCCTGTACACATGGTTACCAATGCTTGAGAGCGAAAGAAAGTAAAAAGAAAGCTCAATGTTTGTGTGGACAAGTGTTTAAAAATCCAAATATAAGCCAAACAGCATAAGTGACACACTGAAGTGTAATTAAGAGAAGCTGTCACAACAAGTAGGCAGGTGCGTAGGTTTATTAGTTTATTTGCTCTCTGCATACCAACCACCTGTTCTGAGCTCTTAAGTGTTTGACAGCTGCTTACACCGTATGTTTGAACAAAAAGCACTACTGCTGCACATCAAAACAAGGAAGTCTGAATTTACCCACAGAAGTCAAACCAAGTGCTTCCTTTTTAGCCATGCAACAGACAGCGTAACACAGGCCACTGGGGCTGCAACAAAGGATAATTGTGGTTCAGAAAACAGTAAAAACAATATCCCTCATAATTTCCCAGAGCCCAAGGTGACATCTTCAGACTTCTTGTTTTGTTTAACCAACAGTCTAAAACCCCAAACCATTAATCTACAATGATATATACCAGATAAAAGTAGCAAGAGAATTTCTAACATTTTTGCTTGATAATAAAAAACTTTAATCCATTATCAATTTTTTGCAGATTAATTTTTTTTGTTGACTAATGGTTTTAGGTCTGCAGTCCACTGATTTAGCATTTGGGATGGTTCAGTCATGTTTCCCTTGAATTATCATCATCACTAGTATTATTAGGGATTGCAAGAAGAGACGTTTGATTCATCTTCAAAGAAAAGCACAGCACACTAACTCATATGTAGCAGCACAAACACTTATAAACTCTGGCTCATTCATTGTTGAAGTCTGTCCTCTCACAGCCAAAGTGTGCTGTGTCTAGCGTTTTGACTGTCCTCTTAGGGTCATCAAACGAAAAGAAAAAGAAAGTCTTTCTTTAACAAAGTGCTTTGTCTTTCTCCTAAGCGACTGTTTGTCAGCCCTTTTGCTATCGGCCTTTGAATGGGGGCATTTCAGTGTGTTCGTTAGCGGCAGACCCTCAGCAGGTGGTCTGGACCCTGCTTCTTTTCAGCTGTTGCATGCAAATTTTGTCATTCAAATGTTGTATTCTGTGCCAACAATAACTCAAACATTTTCTAAAAGGAAAACAATTATAAGAAGTTCACAGACAATATGACTTTAAAACTACAGTATATTAAAGGTGCAATATGTAATACCGACAGCTAGTGTTTAAAATAGTTACTGCAGCACAAATTCAAAATACTGGAGAGTGTCGTCTCCCCCGCCCCCTCCTCCCCAGACTCGAAGTTCACGTTGGTTGCCAGACTGAGACCCCAGCATCCACAACAATGTTGCCAGACGCTTGTCTCACACAGCCAAACATTACTTCACAGCACAGCGGAGTAGCTAATGTTAGATGCAGGTTACATTGGCAGTCACAAAAGCCTGTGCTCACGCGGAGCTCTGTACCCAACTGACAGACACGCTTTTTCGAATTTAGAATTACGATAGGAACCACTAAAAACACAACAACCTTGCCATGCTGTCCACCCAACGGACAAACACACTTACTCTGCTTAGAATTATGGTAGGAACCGCTAAAAATTACACTACCTTGCAGTCCTCTACATCCGACTGAACACACTTTATTGGCTTAGAATTACGGCAACAATCGCTAAACACACTGCAAACTCACAGTCCTCTCTTCCTGATTTACAGCCCCCCTCTCTTGGCTTAAAATAACTCACCCTTGTCAGCTACGGCCGCTGAACAGGCTAACGTTACACGTTGTAAAGAGCTGTGACCCGCTTGCCTGGTCCTCCGATAACATTAGCAGTATTAGCATGGTGGCGTTAGCCAGGATCAGTCGGGATCACTTTACTGGCTGTGTCTCAATTTGTTTTTGCGAGTAACCAACTCGGGTACTCTAGCTATATAATTCAATGCGAGTACACAAATGTTGAAATGACCCGTCCATTGTAGCTGTGATAAATTAGCCTGAAGCTAATGCTTAGCTACCTGTTCAGGAGGAAATTAGGGGTTTGTTACGTCTCTGGTCATGCAACTGTTAGAAAAAAGCTGTTTTTTTAGGTTTGCTGCTTTCATGGCCTCAACGTTACAGCTGTAGCGTGCTCTGTTTACGTTTTTACAGGTATATCTGGCAACCCGGCCTGGCTGTCAAACTGGGCAGTTGCTAACAACACACAGGCCAAAACACAAACGGATATTCCGTCACAGAATGGAAATTTCAAAAGAAGAAAATACTGGCATTAGCATTGTTGTCAGAAAAGATGGTATTTCAACTTAGCATGTTTCCTTAATATCTGATGGTGGATTGGGTTAATTTTTGGATTTATTACAGTAACTATATTACATATTGGACCTTTAACTCTGGGGAAATGTATTTGTGTTAAGATAATTGTTTGTTTTGTCTAGAGACTATTCTTTTGTCTCTGACAGTATCAGTGTATTAGACAGTATGACAGAAATCATAGAGAGGAGTGACTGTTCTAACTCTAACAGATTAACCTCCATTCAACCAGTACAGCTAAGTACTGCATGTTAATCTAGTTATTCTAGTCCTGGTGTACACACTGCACCGTCAAAGACGCTTGGCTAAATGTCAATCTTGTTTACGGAATACACATTACTGTAAAAAGCAACTCTTTTAGTGGAAAATACGTTTTTTGTTTTTGGTTGCCCAGGGACAATCAACAAATGTTTTCTGCTCAGCTGAAGAATAGTAAATCTCACTATGCAATGTCCAGTTACAGAACAGGAGCATTCAAAACAACTATAGAGTCTGATGTCATGTGTTGCCATTGAAATCCCCACAATACAAATAAAACTCACCTTGCCTCTCTATTTTTGGAATAATGAATGGATATTAGAAGGCGCTAAAAGGTACAGCAAGTATCTGTTGTATTGTCAACAGCAATTTTTCTAAATTTTCTAGATTATCTATAGTAAGACTTATTTATAAAATGATGACACTGTCACAAAGACAACCTTTTAACTGACTGAGTTTTTTATTGTTTACTGTAACATTATTGACATCTAAAACTTTCTAGTAGTAAATCAAATTTCTTTAAATACAATTAAATCATCCTACGCCATGTTGTGTGTATTATGTTTACAATTTCAGTGGGGTTGGATTAAAACACGTAATCTATATGGTATAAACTTCCATTTTACACTGAACTATGTCCTGAATAAACAGCTGGAAAATGGAATAGCTTTAATTACAGTAATAGAGCATTATTATTTGAGACGGTTTCCAAATAACCTAATATTAGGCTACTGAGGAAGTTAAATACAAATGACACAATGATTCACACCTGCCTACACTGTCTTACACTACGTGCCAAATATCATTCTCCTCAGCCCTGTTAGACAACTAACCTGTTTTCCCATATTCTTCTATCTTTTCCGATCTATCTGTACTATATCTGTCCTGTTCCCTGCACACTTCTTTTGATCTCAGTCACTCTGTCATTCCCGCTCCTTGCAGCCACCCTGGTTTCCAATTAATCCCATTACCATCAGAGAGATGATGATAGAGAAAATGATAACAAGGGATACTGGCAGCAGACAGGAACAAGAACAGAGTGAACAGAAGAGACAGGAGAGTGTAGCGTGATGACACAGACACCGACAGCTGAGCAAGACAGACAGGGAAGCTCTGAGGCAGGGTCAACTCCATGCACACACACACACACACACACACAAGGACAATGGACTCTGCACTGCTGCTGAACTGTCCCCCTTTACCTCGCCAGTCTTTAACCCACTCCTTAACATATAAACCATCTCTGCTTATGTTTTTGCCTCTCTTTTATTGAACCCTCACGTCTCGCTATTGAGTTGTTTCTCTGTTTTGTTCTCATTCTGTCAAGTGATCTTTCATCCCCCCCATTTTCCAGCTGGATGGGTGCAGTCTGGTTGCTTACCCCGTTTACTAGTGAGGGGAGTCCATGGTCAGCAGTCCCTCTCTTTCCACCAGCAAAATCCTCATCCACTGAAGTCATCCACTGTTCCCTGCTCACCGGGTCTAAGTCCGTTGTCTTGGCTCACACCCCACACAGGTGTTCCCTTACGAGGCAAGAGTCGGGATAGTCCAAAGGGTGAGTCCCTGTTAGTGGTATAGTCCAAAGAGAAGCTGAGGAGCGAAGCAAGATGTATCGTTCACTTTAAAACACTGCACCGGCTGCCTGGCTTCTTCTACACCAACAGACTGCAGCTCTCTCTCTCTCTCTCTGTCTCTCTGTAACACACACACACACACACACACACACACACACACACACACACACACACACACACACACACAGAGACACTCAAACACACACACACACACAAGCACAGACTGCACCTCACACACTCACACACTTTCCCTCTCTCGCTGACTGGTTCGCTGGCTGACTTGCATTCACACAGTGAGAGAGCTCAGATCAGGCAACAGTTGTTGAATTCATGGCCACTCCTCCCCCTTCCCACCCTTGCAGATCGTTGCTTAGCAACTAGCTTCTGTGGGCGGGGCCTGTGAGAGTCCTCACATTGCTGCACACTCTGCTCTCGGCTGCCGCCTACTCAGGCTATATTTGCATATCAAGTCCTGCCTGGCTCTGTGTCAGAGGCCAGTGCCTGTGTGGGCTGTGTGTGGAGAGGGGGAATGAGGTGATTGTTGTCACTTTAACGTCAAACAGTTTGTCTTCAGTGATGCAGCAAAAAGAAAAGACGTACTGGTTAGTCACAATGGGGAAGGAGAAAAGGAGAGAGTTGATGGCAAAGCAGCCAGAGGCATTTGTTTATTGTTCAGAAAATAACAGCAGCAATTTGTCCTTTAAAAAACAGGAGAAAACACCAATTAAGCTGTATCATTACAGTTAGGAGCTTAAACTCAACATTAATCAACAACTATTTCAATAATGGATACTTTTTAAGTAACAATTCCCAAAACACTCTGGTTCCAGGTTCCACAATTTCAATTCAATTCAATTTTATTTATTTTACAAGGTGAATACTTTTTTGGTTTTCTTAAGTCTTCTATGTTATTAAACTGAATTTATTTGGGTTTTGGACCGTTAGTCAGACATTTGTTTTTGCCATTTGGATATGCCAACTTGGACTTTTAAATATTTAGAAGATTGTGTTGTAATATTCTTTACTATTTTCTGACATTTGATGGACAATTAACTAATTAATCGAGAAAATAACTAACAGATTAATCAATAGTAAAAATAATATTTAGTTGGAGCGCTATACAGCATTATAACCACCACAATCCAATCATAATCATATTATATAAACTGAATCCCCCCACCCTAGTAAAAACTCCCAACAATCCAGTTACTTCTCATATCCCAAACAGACAACAAACAATACATGTCCATGTTTTGTTGATTATTTGATTCAAAGTGGAGAAAATCCTCAAATCTCTTTTGAAATAAAAAATGCATGGTGAACAATATACACATAAAGCTGTTTTTCGTGGTTCCTGAGAAGTTTACATTTTACAGATTGATGTGATAATTGAGAAATGATGTGCCAAAACTCAAAGACTTCATATTTATAAAATAGTGGATTATATAAACATATCGGTATTTTTATAATATGATGTGCAGAATGGAATCTCCAAATTCCCTTTGCACCAACCCCTCTGAAGAGCAAAACTATTTTGCTATGCTCAATTGCAAAAACTACTTTTTTTCTGCTGTGCCATCTTCTACATTTCTTAAAAATTTCACACAACTTAAGGTCTTACTGATGTGCCCTAAAGCATTTCATCTATTCCTCAAAGAGTCTACAGAAGTTTTAAATAAATGTATAGGGAAATATTCTCAGAGTGGGCTCTTCATAATGTTTACCATAGATTCTCTTTCAACTCTTATCTCAGTTCTGCAGGGAATATCAATCATTCTTTTAGCTGCCACTCTATGCCTTACTCCTTTTAAATTGGTCCTATTCTAGTTTGATGCTGACCAGACCCTCTTAGAGGGATACTTGGAGTCAGCACTCGAGAGCCCAGAATTCTTCTAATTAGAGCTCCAAAAATGTGATTATCATGTGTGGTAATATTGTTTGGTGGTGTCAGTCCCTAGTGGAGCTTTTTTGCATTCCAAATTCAACTTGTTTTAAAGACAAGACTGCATATTGTTAGCCTAGTGAAAAGGTGAATGTGGCTGTAGTTTACTGGCTCTAACATTATGATCCTAATTTCAACCAACTCTACACCCTCATGGGCCACAACTGACATGTGGAGCATTACCATATGATGGCAGACCCAGTGCTGTTACATAGCACCATGAGCCTGTTTTAACCAGTATATCTGTGTCCTTGTGAAGCTGTACGTCTTGAACAAAGAGAACAAGATGACCTGGTTTCAGTTGTGCTGAACAAAGCAATAAAGATGGAGGATAAAGTGTTGTTTCTACAAACAGATTACCAGTAGGAATGTACTACTGCTCCTTATATTTGGTCTAGAACTGACTCATGAATTTGGATTATTATTCAAATTACTGTAATATATACATTCATGTTCATGAATTCCTTTGAACATTAACCCCATAAGAGTAAGTCTGGATGTATTATATTTTTGTTAGTTTGTTTTCACTTTGTTCTGTATATACATTGTAAAGAATTGATTACAAACAAGATTATATTTCACTGTGAGTAATGATCTCAGATGTATTTGCTTTATTTCTGCATTATATACAAGCCGCTATTATGATACACTCTCTCTTAATATTGTTATCTGAGAACATCCCTGCCTCTCATATTTTTGTTGTCCTACTTTTATTTGAAGGACCTGTTCTCCATGCTGTTGAAACATAAATCACACACACACTCCACTGCCATCACAACAAATCCCCTCCGGTCTGTGTGCCAATAAAAAAAAAAGAGAAGGATGATAGTTTCTTTTTTGCTGTATGCTACTTTTGTGCATTCATTTTCACCTTCTGGCTGTTTATAGCTTGAATAATATATATGTCTTTAAATTATATTAACCTATTTTGTCATTATAATGATGATACAATCTGGGGGTATGCATATCTGTTTGCAAGCTTGTGTTTATATGGTGTGAGCTTAGGTTTCACCACTTCATGTCTAGTTACTGGACTCAGCAGCCACTGGCAGGAGTTAATGGCAGCTGAGCCAAAACTTAATCCTGCTAAAATTACAAGGAAATGTTAGTGAACTTATTACCTTCTTGCTATTTCTCTCCGTCTTCTGCCTGTTGACATGTTTTCAGTGTTTCAGTGTTTATTTCATGACTCATACTCTGCATGCCGGCTAATCTCTGTGTCGCATATAGTATGTGTCAGAGACACTTCTGATGTCCTGATGCTTGATCTGAGTACTCTTAACGCTGATGGAGTGATGAAAAGAAGAGGGAGAGGTGGTGAGAAAGATGAAGAGGAGGAGCGAGATATGATCCAAGTGGAGGGAGCCAAATAAAATCTAATTATGTGGAAAGGAATGCACCCTTCCTACAGTCTCCTTTCTTTTTCTCTCACTCCTGCTCTCTTTCTCCTTCACTTTTAAAAGATGTTGGCAGTGGCTCAGCCAATGGCCTGTGGCTATTTGTTTATGTGCAATTTGTTGGAGGGCTGGCCCCTTTCCCCCTTTTCAAAGAAGCCATTTACAATTCTATTCATGTCTACCTGCCTTATTCAGACGGCAACACATTGTTATGGACCAAGGGCCTGGTTAACATGGTTAAGTTAACGCTATTCAGAGAGGAGAAGATATTATTACATGACTTTCTGTAATGGTTATAAAGGAGTGAAGTAAAATTAAAGGGTTGAGAAACCTGCATTATACTCCTCATAGATTAATGGACACAGGGCTAAAGCCAACACAGCTACACCCTTAAGTACATTCACACATACTGTACAGTAGTAATAAATAAAAAACTAACATGTGCGTGTTGCAGCTGAAACAGCTCTGTGGGGATTCTCAACCAGCTGCTGGGGTTCGCAATGCAGCAAGACGAATGATAGAGAGGAAGAGGGTGGGGGTAGAGATGGATGGAGCGAGAGAGGGAGAGGCCCGTTAGCATAAGGGAGGGAAAGGAGAGCAGAAGAAGCTTACAAGAAATAGACGAGGCAGGGTTATACTACCAACAACTGCTTATGTGGGTTGTGCTGTGAGAATGTCAAAGACTGCTGCTACTTCCTGTTGACATATGAGAAAAAATTTCAAATGCATGTCCAGATTCACATGTGCTGTAAACACGCATGTATGCACTGCCACATGTGTACTCAGAAGTTTACCTGTGACAAGTAAATTTCATTTCAGATCATTAGCCACTAATGGTATGGAACCACTACCCTTGGGTATTCACTATTATATGCTGCAGTTGATTCTCCAGCCTACTGAATTCCTATGCTGCTCCTGCCCCCGATAATTTCCATAACCCTAGTCTGAATGGCATGGCATGGACTGATCAGACTACTAGACCGTGCCACATTCACAGATTTGATCTTTTAAAATGAATGTATTATTTCTTGCATAATTGATAGGATAACCACACATAATTTGAAATGTTGCACTTTCGATGCCATTATTATCCTCTATCATTATATAAGGTTGGAGTTTGGAGGAGTATATTTAAAGCTGACATCTGTTACAGAGCCTAAGATCTGACAACATTCATGCACTAAATGCACAACTCTGTGAAATTCACTATAATGAGGCGGTGAGAGGAGGGGGTCAGATAGAGTGTGAGTGAGCGAGTGAGAAATTGAAAAGGCTGAAAACTGCAGTATAATTTATGTTGCTTTCTTGAGTTTCCCAAACTCAACAGAAAAAGTGAGACCATGAATAACTGAGTATCTTTATGTATGATGAAAGAAGATGAATTTTACAAGAGGAAAGGACAAATGAAGAGAAGGGGGAAATATAAAAGTCAAATGAAGAGAATTACAGAGAAGAGAAATACATCTGTGCAATAAGAAATTTCAATTTAATTTCACGACATCATGAGGCAATAAACACAGACTGTACACATACCCTGTATAGACAAACACAGAATAGATATAAATACACACACATTCTCACAAACATACACATACAAAAAAGCTATAAATAAATACTGTCAAACAAAAAGAATGAACACTGATCTAGTATCAACTTCCTCACACTTCTTCTTGCACTTAATCTATGCAACAATATACACCATTGTGTGTAGTCATTACAACTCATACAGAAGTCGCAAGCAAAAGTAGTACAGTATTCCATGGATCTATGCAACATTATCTCCTTTTACTGCAGATCTAGTATGATACGAACAACTTTGTCTTTAAAATATGAGCAATAGTCTTAACAACGAGGTCTGATCTGTTTTTACATAACTGTAGTTAAATTGAAATATACCGTAAGTAGTAATGTATCCAGTAACAGAGAATATTTAGAAGAAATCCTGCAGGTCAAATATGTAAAGAATGAGACACATCTATCTATTGGTGGTGATTATATGGCTGTAATATGAGTAAAACCAGGCTACTGGGTTAGTGTTGCCTGCAGGGAAAACTCACACCCAGTAGTTGAGGTATTGATTACAGTTCATATGGTGAGAATACATGTTTACGGAAGGACACAATATACTCTGACAAACACGCAGTCAGTGAACATGCCTCACAATTTGAGTTATACCCATGTAGGCCTATTAGCCAATGCAATGCTGTGGTGAGCTGATGCTTGCTATGTTAAAAAGAGTCAAAAATAGATTGTTGGTTAAAAGTGACACACATCTTCTGTAGGAATGCTGAGCAGGCCTGGTAGCATCTGACTGACAACAAATCAAAGCCTGGTGATCAATACACGCCATGGCTATCCATCTGTCAAATCACTACCAGACCACTGGGACAGCAAGTGACAGAGGGATCAATGAGGAAGTGAGGAAGATTAGTCCGATAACAACTAACACAGGAAGGGGAGAGAGACTAAAAGAAAGAGACACACCTTTGTGTTTGTAAGTTACAACATTTCTCACGCTACAAAACTCAAGTGATTATTTCAAAAGCCCGGTGTATTTGCAGCTCAGAGCGGAAGAAGAAGTGCTACAGAGCTTTTGCAGGATGTTCAGGGTTTTATGGAGGTTTTTCACTTCCTCTATTAAAAGGTTACTTGGTGCGAGCTGAACTGAAACAATGCAACTAGACAATGGCTGCTAATTTTCCCTGACAGGGAAAACACTGAACCATGAAAGGAGTTACTGACTAAGGTCATGGAATATAAATGCACTTTGCAAAGAGATGAACAAACACAGAAGATACTGTACACACAAATCACACACACAGTGGGCAAGGTATTTGAATTCAACAAGTTAACTGCATTTTCAAAGCCAACTTTTCAAACATGTTTATATTGCTAGTAAAGATGAAGACATTTTCACATTTTTGTAGTACTTTACAGCTGTTGCAAAGTGCCAACAACAGACTTGTACTAAGCGCAAGCATGAACTGTAGTGACCGGAATACTAGAAAGAGAAATGCTGGACATGCAGCACTGGAACCGAGATCACAACAGGACGCCAGTGATAACCTGTTCATCGTGTGATGAGTAATATTTTCATTTTAACCAGTGTTTTATTTTGATGTATTATTCCAGTTGCACAATAAGCAATAGAGCAGTGTTCTGGTTTAAAGACACCTTTAAATACACCTGGGTGCAGACATAGGAAGTGGGCTGTGGTAAACATTTACACCAAGATGACTCCTTTTTTTCACCCACAGTTCTCGTTTGCGTGGAAAAAGGATTTGTGCCAGCTGTGAGTTTATTGTACATTCTTGTGTATCACCCTGTTATGATACTGTGGGGGATACGATTTTTGCTGAAACACCTGTTGAAACAGTTTTTGCAAGCGTTAAACTTCCTTTATGGCTGCATTGTGACACTGAGGCGGGGGCAACATTTATGTGTGAAATTGCCTTGTAAAGTTGCTACATGCGCTGTTTATCAGTCTCTCTCCTCACAGCTGGAACAGGTCGATGGTAGAACAATGTTAAGTCACTTTTATCATTGATAGCAGTGTAACAAAATATCACAATACAAACATTTGCAAACACAAATGTGATCATACTCAACTTAACTAATATTTAACTGCTATTTTCTCTAAATTGTAAACAAAAGGTGGCCCTTAGGGTAATTTCCAGTCAGTTTGGTGAATCAACCCCTAAGTGTGGTGAGATGCCATTACTCCCACTATGAGTGGGAGTGAGAGTTGTTTATGAAAGAGGGGAGAAAGAGAGAGAAAAAGGGAGAGAAGGAGAGAAGGAGGAGGCATTGATCCAGAACTGAGCTTATGTGACAGGTTTTCTATTCAGTCCACACATCACAGGACAATCAGCGCCCTAACTAAACAAACAAGAAAGAGGGAGTAAAAGACCAAAGAAAGTCTGGAGGAAAAAAAGATGTGTGGACTGATCGAAAGCTAGTGAGAAAACCAAAGGCGAAAATGGGGGTCAAACAAACAAAAAACCTGAAAAGAGAGAATGAGATTTAAAATGAGGATTTAAAGAACTTGTAGGGAGAAAAAAATAAAAATAATTAAATCAGGCAAGGGCCAAATAAAACACAAGCAGCAGAGTAGAAAGACAGTAAAGAAGGATGTAGTCAGGGGTAGTAAGGAGGGGTACAGTGTTTTACACACTAGCCTTGAACAACATAATAAATGCTAGCTCAGATTTGGGGGCAGAGAAAGAGAGAGGGGTTTGGGGCAAAAGGCCTGCTGCAAGCATTTCAGTTTATCCACCTTGAAATGAGGAAGACAGGGTCTGACCGCTTGTTATGGATAACAAGATAGACAGACGGATACTAGCAGAGCTTTGCCCAGACCTCCAGCACTGGTCAAGGGAGATAACAGTGGAGAGAGACGAAAGGAAAGTGACAGCAAATTAAGGAGCGAGGAAGGAGAGTGGGACAGAAAGTAAGAGAGACAGAGTTAAGTATTTCATTTACGGACGGCAACAGGGGTGATGTTTTTTCCCACTACCACAAAAACCCAGTAGCAGTCCAATTTCCTGTCTGCAGCAGCCCTTACAAGGCCAGTAGTAAAGCATAGCATACACTGGGGAAAAACTGGAAAATCCACACAAGAGAAAGACGGCAGACTGCTGGATACCAAAGCCACACTTAATGACTCAATGTATCGTGTTGGTCACACTGATTCAGCCATCTGACACTTTGATGTACAGCATCATTCAGATTCAGTCTGACAAAGGCACAGTGTAGTAGTCTGTGCAAATGTTGCGACTAAGAGGGTTATTAAGGGTCATTTTTTTGTGGAATTGCTTCTTAAAATATTAAGTATTGGTGCATTACAGTTTTTTCCGATTGCTAAACGACAGTGGGCACAACTGGAGTCACGTGTGTAAAACTCAAACTCCAGTCTGCACTTCCAACAGTCACCTGAGCTAAACAGTTCACATCACCTGCAAAACTCATTCAAAGCAACACAACTCTTAACACACGTCTCAAAACAGGCTCAGTGCAGCCAAACACTATGCACAGTCCTCACTGAGATAACACACACTGTCACTCAGAATACACTGAGGGTAAAAACACTAGTGTCAAACACCAATACACAAATTACAAAATGTCTCATCATGTGGCAAGTTATCTTCATCACATTGGATGTCTGTGTCATCTCTAAATACAAATGAATGTGGTGTTTCTATTGCTTTCACCTCCATTACTTTCTAAAAAACAGTAAGAACGCAGTTTTACTATTGTAAAGATATAGTGTTTTTCACTTTTTTTATAGCTGTGTATATAACCTCAGACATCTTACCTGAACATATTGGTATCTTTGCTCTTTTACCTGTTTCTCTCAAACAGTACAGTGTATAATTGTTTCATTCTTATTTGGTGTTTGTATACAAAAAAAGGCTTTCTGAGCTTTCGCTGTATAAATACCGTATGTGTTCACTAACTAGTCTAAAATAAGACACCTACTTAGGCTTTCAGCTAAAATTGCAATCAGCAGTGTTTGATAGGCACCAGACTGAAATCTATTCTGTTTTGAATGTGTGGTTAACAGTTTTGACAGCAGTGTGTTAGCATTTGAACAAAGTGCTGTAAATCTACAGTGTTGTGCACATTGTGGTTAAAGTCATGGGATAAGTGTGTAGAGTTTTGAAAACTGTTTTCAAGCAATGAAAAACAAACTAGAGTTTGGTCCACATGAACTGCTGCTGTGCAGACTGTTGTTAGCGTTTTGCACATGTGACTCCAGTTGTGCCCACTGTCGTTTAGCAATCAAAAAAAACTAAATACAGTACAATCTCTCATTTCAGCTTTGATGATAACACATTTGTGTGTTTTTAAGTGTATATCCAATTATTAGTATTGACACATAGTTATGTGATTTTATGTCTAATATACACATAGACGTGTATGAAGAAATATGTCTGCAGATCCATGTTTGCATTTGCAACAACGTAGATGATAGATCTACATGCACAATCAATCTGTTCTGGTGCGTACTGTGACACTGTTCTTCATTCTTTGCTGAAAGGACACTTAACAGCTGTGACAGTTCGCATGTTGTCTGTTCTGCACTCTGTTCTGTTGTGCACGGAACGATTAAAAAGGCACCACCCAGACAGAAAGAAAAGTTGTTTGGAAATTCACAGCTAAAAGTGATGGCAAAGCAAAGTGTTAAGAGGGGTGTCATCAAAAAAGGAAGGGCCGGTAGAGATCACCCACGCACATACTGAGATGGACAGACAGTGAGGACAGAACAGCTTACAAAAGCACATACAGTACTGTAAAGACTGGCTTTTTCCCCAAGTCAACAATATGGTTAAGGTTTGGTTAGGTTTAGGAAAAGATCAAGGTAAGGGTTAAAATAAGTATTTAAGGTTAGGGAAACATTGTGGTTTGGGTTAAATTACTACTGCAGGTTAAGGACATTCATCCTCATGGTTGCAAAAATAAACATGGGGTTAAAGTTAGGGAATGATTGTGGTCATGCTTGATCATGTCATTTGAAAGTCTAATGTTTCCTTTACCCATCCATACTAGAGGATGGATACCTGAACCGAGCATGTCGGGACCCGACGGTACCCGATGGGCCGGGCCAGGTTCGGACAGATATTTAGAAATGATGTTTGGGTTTGGGTCAGGCTCGGTCACATAAGCGCAATAAGGCATTGAACATTTTCAATTTAAAAAAGCTTATTATGTAGGTGCGCACCTGTGTTAATGTGTGGTCTTGGGCCGGGTTCGGTTACTGCTCTATCGGACGCGGGCCGGGCTCGGACAGAAAAATGCGGCCAGATCTGCACTCTAATCCATACACATCAACCTCCTCACTACATGGACTTTGTTGCTTGCTAACAACATCAAAGGCTTCCTTCTTTGTCATTATTACTACAGCTTTGTCACTTGAATGTAAACATATGTAATTTGTAGGTACTTGCTGAAACAACTGATGCTGTCGTTCTTCCTGGGAGGACAGTCTTGTTTATCTCTTTCAGACACACATGGACATGTCAGGCATAAACCACTGGGGTTTTCATTGTAGTTAAGGTACAATTATGCTCTAACTTTCTCTGAGAGTGTACAATACAACTCTTCTCCATCTGGAGAATCCCGATAGAATGAAGAGAAACTTCCTGGACTAAGCAATAGAAAAAAGAAAAGAAAAAGAAGTAGCATAGCCACACAAAGACAAGTTCAAGGTGAAAATGAGCTGCCTTCTGACTGCCTGTGCAATGCTTGTCTGAACACAACACAGAAATAATTGCAGGTATGCTAGTGTGTGTGTGTGTGTGTGTGTGTGTGTGTGTGTGTGTGTGTGTGTGTGTGTGTGTGTATGTATGTGTGTGTTCATGCTTCATGCTCTCCACCCAGATGCTCCTGGCAGGAGGTGACCTCTGTCGACTGACAGACTGTCTGGACCTGTGGCAACACAAACACTCACACAGGGATAGAAAGAGAGTATCAAAGCCAGTTCAAAGTCAGAATAAAGTCGTTTACAGACTCTGGGCCCTATTTTAACGATCTGAAACGCAAGTATCAAATGTGAAACGCAAGTAGCTTTGTGGGCGGATCTCGGGCGCTATTGCTATTATACCGGTGGGATAAATGACTCTTGCGCCCGATGCAAATTGAAAATGGGTTGTTCTGAAGTAGCTAGATGTGGTTTGGGCGTAACGTGCAATAAACCAATCAGAGCGTCATCTCACATTCCCTTTAAGAGCAGGCGCGCTTGTTCCGTGGCGGATTGCTATTATGACGGCGGATTTGCCTGCCGCACGTCAGCATGAGCTGTCAGAGATGCGGCAAAGTAATAAATGCCCATCTTGACCGGGTGGCGATGTTGCTGTGTCCTATAGGGCGCATCTCCTCAAGTCTGGAGAGGATTGCTGCAGCCATGGAGCGTGGGCCTCCAAACGCACCACCTGCACCTGTTGTGCCCCTTCCTCCTCCCCCCACTCCATCACCGTCCACTTGCTCCACCAGGAGCGCATCGCGCATTGCCACTCCCGGACCGGATCCTGCCGGAGTGTCCAATCCCGCCGTAGTTCAACATCACGTCTCCTTAAGTCCTCTAACATTTCCTCATTTATGTCATCAACACATCCATGATTCATAGAAATGTTGTGTAAAACACAACAAGCCACAAAGAATGCTGTGACTTTTTGAGGACTGTACTGTAAAGTGCCTCCTGACCGATCCAAACACCTGAAGCGCATTTCCAGTAATATTTTCCTTGTAATTATGTATGGTTTGCAAAAATGACAAGTGCTACGTCCGTGTAGATGAGAGAAGCAAAGTGTAAGCGCGTTGTGCACACGCTACATTATGGCCAAGCATGCGCCTCTAAAATAGCATCTGAATAACTGACTTTAGACCAGGTTTTTCCTGGTCATTGGCGGAATTGTTTTCTGAAACTGCAAAATAGCACCAGGGAACGTTTGCGCCTGGACACGCCTCCTCTTTTTGCTGAACCGCCCCCGGGAGCGCAAATACATTCCCTAATTTACCGACGTGCGTCTGTGGAGGGAAAAGTCTGCTGTGCGTCGGGTGCAAAATAGGAATGATACATGCGTCGGTGTACAAAGGCAATTGCGCTGAGTGCAAGATAGGGCCTACAGTCAGTCAGTGAGAGCCAGTTGTGTACAAGATTTATAGCCATTGCTAGTCAGTGAGAACATGGGAGAAAAGAAATGCATATGTGCATGTGTGATGGGGGGATGGAGAGAGAGAGAGAGAGAGAGAGAGAGAGAGAGAGAGAGAGAGAGAGAGTATTGTGGTGAAGTTAATTAGCAGTCCTCCCTTATAGCCCGATAGTTACAGAATAATCCTGTCTGCTTGGTGTGTCCTTGACTGTCATTGGTGGGACTCTGCTGGGCCTTGTCTCTATTCCAGACTGTGTGTACTGTATGTGTACGTGTGTGTATGCATGTGTATCGAAGTCTTTCAAAACCTTAATTAAACAACTATGCCACACACACTGGTGCCAAAAACTGAGGCAGCAATGCTTGTGCTCTTCCAAATAAACAACACGTAATTCCCTTCCTTTCCAATCAGCCTATTGTGTACGCATTACCAATCCTTGAGAATTTGATGTATAACAATAGAGGACAATAGAAACAGCAATGAGTGCCATATTCTGCATTAAATATTTTTCAAATGACATTCAATGGCAATGGACAGCATGAAGCACCAAAAAATGAAATAGAAAAAGGGAGGTGATGGTTGCATACATGCACCTTGCCCCATTTTTACCAGAATGCCTCACTGCATTTCTCTATTGATCACTCTCTGCTTAAACAGAGTTAGAATGATTTAGCAACTCCACATTTTTGGGTTGACTGGCTGCTCTTCCCAAGGGTATTTTGGAGACTTCTGCAGCACTTTGATCGATGGTTGAACTATTGAGCGTATTTTCCACACAGCTCAATATAGTTACTGTTTTTTCATGTGTTCACATTGTTTTGTTTTTTCCAAATTCTGGAAATGTACAGTAGATGAACTCTCTGTTTCAGTAGACCGCACACAGACACACAGAGAGGCACAGACATAACCTACATCGGATAGCTTTAAATAATGCATAACTCAAAGGCTAAATTGAAGAATATACTATTATGACTAGGAGCTAAGAGGCTCAGAATGAGTTTTTTAGACATCTAGACCCCAGGCTGCCATAAGGTGAAATTAAAAACGTCTTACCTTTTTAATGTCATATAGAATGAAATAAAAGCAAAAAGTTTTACAATTCAAATAATTCAACTTTATAGTGCATGTACCGTTTCTCTCACTTTAACCTGTCACAAGAACTCTAAACATAGTAAATCCTGATGAATAACAATTAGAATGTTTTAACTGCATTGTAGATCTTCAGTTTGGATAATTTTATGTTAACAGTGCAGACCCCCACACGGTTGACCATATCGTCCTGACCGTATCATTCGTTCCTGTTTCAATCTGAACAGAGAACGTATTTGGAAGTGAGACCTGATGAGTGTCATCTGCAGTAATGGAGCCCGTCACTCACTGTCACAGGCCAAATGGTTCACTGATTAATAAATTAGATAAGGTGCTGCTCAGTTTATCCATCTCTGTTGTTCATCTGTTCTCTTTGTCCACATCTTTTCTTTTTAGTTTTTCCCTGTTCTGTTTTCCTTTAGTCTCTCTTTAGACTCTCTGTCTGCATTCCTTCTACAGCTCTTATCTCTTTCCAAACTCTTGTTCCTTCACATCCATCAATCCATTAATGTGTCCCTTGTGTCATTCTTAC
The DNA here is from genome assembly GCF_004354835.1 of Perca flavescens. NCBI lineage: Eukaryota > Metazoa > Chordata > Actinopteri > Perciformes > Percidae > Perca > Perca flavescens. Next base: position 20,879,937 of record NC_041332.1, read on the forward strand.
TATTATTACTGCTCCATCAATTTCTCTTCACTTGCTCAGACAGAGGTAAACAAAACTCACATGGTCTGTATTCACATTTACACTTGCTTCCCATAACCTCCTTTAGTATTTATGTAGTCAAAGTCAATAGTAGTAGTAGTAGTCAAAGTCAATATACTATCAATATAACAAACAAATGAAAACCAATTGATTTTTGCTTTAGGCTGTATGTGCAACAGCTAGTTAACCCACATGCTGTGCTCCTCCTACAGGCTGTTGTAGAAATGCTACAGTACTGTAGTCATTTTACTGTATGTACACTACATGTATAGCTATAGCAAGATACCTGTAATATTTTATGTATAACTCTGTTAAGCCACTTTTACATATGCACTGCAAACCTGAACCGGGTCACGCACGAAAATAAGTAGAGTGTACAAATAGTTGGCTATTTGTTAGTTGTGTAAATAAATGAAAACGAGAGCTAGAGAGAGTTCAAACCCAGCTTACTTTCTCACCTCCGCACATCTGACCAATCACGGCATGAAGCGGGTGTAAATGTTGGATTGTCAAAAAAGTGTGGAACAAACTAACACTTAAATTGGGTTGCAAACATTACATGACATGGTAACAGATTTACAGCTGACATGATGTGTTTTGCACCCTGTAATATTACGCCTAAAATCAGCTTGTCTTATGAATTGCTATTGAAGAGGAGAGAATGAATCATCACACTATGTGAAATTAGGCTCTGTTACACCTCTGTGATGTTCACATTTATTTTAAAACACAAATATATGTTTGTCTCACAGAATAATATTCTGTGAGACAAACATTCTCCAAAATTCTCAGAAATATTTTGAAGATGCATTTGTACATTGAATATTTTAATGATTGTTGTAAGAAAGTTAACAAAAGATGCAACACTAACTTTAGCTCTCTCCATATGTATGTATGACTTTCAAAAAGACTAATGGCAGCAGCTGAGAAAAGGTCTTGGTCATTAGCAGACATCACAGAAAAAGCACACACTGCCAGCACTTATCACAAGAAAATGGTAAATCTAAAAGACAGCTTGTCTTAATGTGCCATCACATCACATCATACCAGATGGGTCACAATGTGGCATCACATATTGTAAGGTTTCCATGGCTGTCAGCATGGGTATCAGTCAGCTGTGTTGGTGTTTAATGTGGCCAGAAAGTTTACTGTGTTGGTTTGGGATTGCCTAAGCATTACATGCCTGCAGGAATTTACACATGCTGCTCCACATGTATGCCAAAAACATAAAACATACACAGAACTGAAATAATTTGTCAACCTGTACAAACCATACAGGTAGTCTTTGCCCCCATCTTCAACAAAGATCTGACATAAGTGGATTTCATTACAGTGCGGTTCTTAGATATTAATTATTCAAACTGAACCATAGATGTAACCAGATAATTTCATCCTGCTAAGGAAACTTTGAAACAGTGGCATAAGTCATATTCATACATTTGTAATCCTAAGCCTGATCTTCAGTACATCTGTAGGAGAAAAGATACTAATAAAAATAAATACATTTTCGAGTTGCTTATCCTGATCAGGGTCACAGTGGCAACAAGAGTAAGCATAGCAGCCTGAACACCTCAGCAACATCCCCACAGCATGGAGGTTCCCCAAACAAACGTACATGCATGTTTTACATCTGCCCCAGTTTAGCCTGGAAACCCTAAGAACTAAAAACTACATGCCTCTAATTATTTAATACATAGTACTAATTGCTAGGGCGGAGCAGACCGGTCTCTGCCTTCGGTTGTGTTTTAATACATATAGTCAAAGATATTATGCAAAGTAAACTCAGTTTGCCAAAGTTAACAATGAAACAGGTGGTTTGTCATTGCCTTCCAAGACAACACAGTAGGGTACTATAGCGTTTTCAGAGGTGGTGCCCCAATCAACGTGGCAAACATAATTCGTCAGTGCCTTCCAAAACGCAAATGAAGGTTACTAAAATTATTAATTTCTGATCTGCCACTGCTATGGATTAGGTTTGGTCAGGTTTTAGGCAACACAACTTATTTGTTAAGGTTACGGAAAGATTGTAGTCATGGTTTAAAGAAACCAACTGACAGTTGGTTGGAGACAGGATGCATTAAGTAGTCTTTCAAAAGCACGCACTTTCTAAGCCTAACCCCCAACTGTGACTTCCTCCCTAGGAGGTGTTAGGTTCCATAACAGCATTGTTTCGCTTTTGCTTCTGAGAGACAACAGTCACAATCTGCACGGCCACGAGAGCTCCTTGTCAGGTAAACAAAAACGTAGGTCATTTTAACCACAATACTGTGATATGACCATGAGTCAATTGCATCATTACATTGCTGACTGACAAACGTTAGACAACTTCCGCTTACTCAGAGAGTTGTAAAAACTGTAAAACTGTAAAAAATAGCCAAAGACCACCAATACACAGCTCTGAGGAAGGCTTGTGGATAGTCCTCATGAGGAAGTTTTCATGTTGCAGATGGTGACAGGGATGTTGCCTCTGCTTCATAGTCTGCAGTGCGGCTCGGATAGCTGATTTTCACATTGTGCTCTTGCACAAACAGTGGTAAACAGCAAACATGCTCTTTGTACTCTCCATTTCTTGCTGGATCCCTTTTTCATCCCCTTTTTGTTTTTCTTTGTTGTTGGTTTCAACTTTCACCGTTATTGCTCTCTCCTGTCTCGGTTCGCAACTCTCTCTCTATCACAGTTCTTCAATTAGACCATGAAATGACAGCAGAGACTGGCACTGCAATCTCCTCCTCACTACTCATGTGATGTGCTAATGTGGAAGGAGGGATAAGAGGAGGATGGAAGTAGGAAGAGATGGAGAAATCACGAGAACGGAGATCAAGACAGAGACAAGCAAGGGGGAAAGAGAGAAAATTAAGCAATGAATGAAAGAGAATTCTAGAAAAAGATGAGAGAAGAACAAAGTACAAGCAAAGGGGTGCAGCAGAGTGCTGGGGAGTGATGGATAATTAATAAAACCAAGAGATGTGCTCTAAACAAGCGCATATACAGTATGAAACAGACAAGGGGGGTGGGGGAACTAGAGCAGACCATAAATAAAAAGAGAAGAGGGTGACAAGATCGCAACAATTTTTTTGTGCTTATGTCTGACGTGCAAACTCCACTTCTGCAGCCGTCACACACACACACACAAACAAAATTGTCTTGGTGATAAGGCAGAATGCTCAAATGATACCTCTGACCTGCTAGAAACCCTAAGGAGAAGAAATTAGCATCCCTCCATGTGAGGACAAATTAGGTGTAAATTATTGATAATTCTGCTGCAGCAGCTCAGCAAATCTGGGCCACCACACAGTTTTCACATATTTTCAGGATCAGGTTAATTGAGGTTCCCTGCTGTTAAGGACTGATTAAACGTGGGGTATACTCGCCGCAGCCGACCTGTTGTGCGCCAGTGTGACGTCATGGGAGCGCCGTAACGGTTTATACTCCTGCATGGTGGTCGTGACACTAGTTGCAGTCTTCTCCTGAACAGAGGAGGCACTAATGAGGAAAGGCTACCTACTTTGCTCTTTCTATGAACTAGAAGAAGAAAAAAGTAAACAACGGCAGAAGTGGCAGCAGCATTGCCGTCAATGCTTCGATTTGATTAAATGACCTACAGTACTTTGCATTCACCATAAAAGAACTCGTCTTAACCCAGTAAGTTTACAAGAGAGACTTGCAGTCATTCTGAGAGTCCTGGCATCCGGTTACCCTCGAGCTTGTTCAGGCTTCCTGTTTCCGCTTCGTTGCGCGCCGCTAAAAAAAATAGTGCCCTCTGGACGCGCACTCAAAATCCTGGCACGCGAGCGAGCGCTTTTTACGTCACATTGGCGCGTGCAAGCCCGGATGCGGCGACTGTAAAACGGCCTTTAGTCTCACATTGCCAGACCTATCTCCACAGCGCTGTGGAGTAAGGTCTGGCCACACCACACATACATTCTAGGATAGGAGAAAAAAAATGCTCTGGGTTGTTTGCCTTTCTTTAAACCAATTACAATCATTTTGGGCAGTGCTAAACTCCAGACGCAACAACGGTGGCTCTGCAAAATAGTCTCTGGAAGGAGTGGAACATTTGCACCCTGCAAAACCCAGGAACAATAATGTACTTGCATTATCACTGCAGATCAAATGCGTAATTTCTTTTTAGTGATGACAACTCCCTGGCAAGTGTTTGATAACAACATTAAATAGGCTGGGTTAGTTAAAGCTGTTAATCAATAATTAAAGGGGTGATAGAATGATTATATAGGGTATTACACACTGTTCCTTATGGTCTCCTAATGGGGTATGTAACATTGGTTGGGCTGAAAATGGCCTGGTTGATATTTTATTGGACCTTATGCATCCCTGTGTTTTGGCCCTATTTGTAACAAGAGCTTTTCTTCAAAATATGGTATGCTCATGAATATTTAGATGAGCTGCACGCTGATTGGTTGAGCGAATCCCCATACACACACACACATTAGAGACGCGACAGAATCTCATATTCCAGACACTGCAATGTTTCGTTACCAAATTCACTTCTGAGACTTTTTTATGCGAAAATCAACTATATAAAGCTCAAATATGGGGAAATTGATGGCTAATTGCAAATTTGGACTTTAGGAGTTCCACACAGTCTGACGAGAAAGCGGCAGCCTGCTGGGCTCCATACCCAGGGCAAAGTCACCCTTTGTGGATTAGCTACTGCACTACCGGGGCTTGGCCGGCTGCCGGCATAACTATAATATATTTACAGTTTGAATTTCATCATGGCACTTATATCACAGCTACCCCAAGGTCTTACAAAGCTAACGTTGTGTCTGTTTTCAATGTAAGGCATTTTTATGAACATCAGGCGTTTTTTATTAGGAGGAGCAGTTAGCTAGCTATATGTTCCATTCAATACAATGGGAAAAGATCGCTGCTAGCTAGCTACATTATACATACAATGGTTACCAACAAAATAAAAGAAATAATCAAACTATAACTAACTATTGCTCTCAAAATAAAAAAAGCAACAGAGACTTTTATTTGTAGTATTTGTCTGTTCCTGTTAACTCAGCCAGCCAGCTTAAGCTAACGTTAAGATCATAGGATTTCCAAAACGGAATAAATTCTGCACATATAAAACACAAAACTGCTTTGCTACTGTAGCGCTGTATCACCGGCACAGCTGATGTTTCCAGTAACAGTCGACTCCAGCGCGTTGTAAAAAAAAAAATCCAATGAATCACTTTATATAAATATGTTAGAGAGCTTCTGTGTGTTCCACATTTGTTCATAATTTATAATCATTAATACATGTTTCAAAAAAAAAAAAAGTTTTTGATTCAACTTTGTAATGTTGACATGGAAATGGCAGATATTTTTAGTGATGGTGTGCTCAAACGTCTTTTGGTGTGAGATCATGCTGCTTTGATAACATAAATGTCTAGTTGACCAATCAGATTGCCTGGTTGGATCTACTTGTGGTATAATTGAGAATTGAAGCCATGGGCCAAATAAAAAAAAATATTAATAAAAAAGAAAATATATATAAACTTAGAAAAGAAACAGAAAAATATGTCTTGCAAAAAGGGTGTTTATCTAGTCAGAGGCCAAAAGTGCAGGTTCCTGAGCACCCCCTGGGGTCTATCTGTTCATGTACCTGCTGAACACAGACGGAGGACCAAAGCTGCTGCTGCTCTGCTAACGTGCTGCTATGTGTACACCTCCTGTATAGACATGGCGTCAGCAACTACCAGTATGTTGGTAAAGTAGTGGTGGAGCACTTATGTCTGTGTGTATTTCAGGCCTGTGTGTAGTGATTTCTAACAAACAGGCAACATTTAAATTTTAAATTACAATTTACACTCTATTTGTCGTATGTGTAAACTGCTTGCTGACATGTTGGCCATTGCAACTTTATAAGGTGGTAATGTCATATATACAAGTGGTGTGTTTACAGCTTGCTGCAAAGTCCCCACATGGCCAAAACTGATTTTGTATAAAACATGGTTAAATATACAATACGTTGGTCACTGTCACTTACATGAGTCCCAAAATGTTTACATGGAGGAGCATTTGTCTGTGCACACTGCAGGGAGCACAACAGAAAGCCGCTTTACATATCATCAAGGATGTTTGACAGGTTTAAGTTATTTAGAAATTCATTTTCTGTCTTTTACTCCAGTCCATACAATGTTTACTATGATTACTGTAATCATTTACAGCCTTCTCCCACCCTTCTCCTATTGATCCTGCTACCCCTGTCTTTGTTACTCTGGAGCTGAGCACATAGGCCAAGACATCCCCACACACTTTAGCAGGCACATGTACAAGATAGGTACACCAGTTCAATCTGTCTTTGCTATGTGCCAAAATTAATTTCAGCACCCGCCTTGGCCATGCTGAGTCTTTCCCCTGTTCTAACTAATATTGTTTGTGTATGTGTGTGTGTGTGTGTGTGTGTGTGTGTGTGTGTGTGTGTGTGTGTGTGTGTGTGTGTGTGTAATAGACGTAGACAATGATTTATTAGCTTGCTCTCCTGCTGTACACACACACACACACACACACCTCCCTCTTCTTGTTATGGCAACACAACTTTATACCTCAACATTTTTCCCACAACTAGACACCTCTGCACTCATAACTCATAACTGAGCTTCTATAGATCATAAATCTAAATTGTAAAAGTGAAAAGGTTAAATAGCAGTTATTAATTTCAAGGTTATCTCTGTCCACCACAGGGGGATAAGCTCTGCATAGACCAAGAGGAACAGAGGAAGTACCTGCAAATTACACTGGAAACCAATACTGTAGCATCAACTGGCTGCAGCTTTCAGTAAGTTTAAATGCAGTGGCTGCTTTTTCATACAGCAGTTTAGAGCTTTAAAGCGTATTTCACTAGATGTAAAGATTTAATAAAACATAAAAACAAGCTGAAAAAAAGTCTTAGTAAGAAATCATTTTATGTAGAACACAATATTTAAATTGTATATGTACACACTCCCTGTAAATGACCATCTATGCAGCTCAGCCCGATAGACGCAATGTTACAACAGATCAATTATGTAAACAGACCAGCCAAGTTGCACATTACTGTAAGTTAGGAGTGACCCATATAGATAAAATCCTCACAATATAAAATGTCATAATTTATCCTTAGTCTCTACTCTATCTAGTCTCTACATCACATAAGTACAGTAACATGCATCCATTTCCATTCTGGCTAATATCTTGTTTCCTGGTCATGCTAAAGACATTTCCAGGGTAAAAACACAATGCATTTTTATTCAAACAGATGACGAAACCCATAACTGCAACACGTACCTGTCACTGTGTGGAAAAACAGTGAAAAATAATCTTGAATAAAAGCACACACCTCTTCCTGAATATAAGATGGTGTGACTGCTACCAGAAAACCTTCATAAAATGAGTTTCAAAGGAAGTTTGCAAATGAGACAGCATTTCCAAAAACAGAAAAGTGTTTTGTAATGCCCGTGAAAGATTCAGTAGGTAGTGACTCGTGAGCGTATTGTATTTCACCCAGTGTGAATATTTTAAGAGTACTTCTCCATTGGTATAATGAAATGGTACACTGTAACAATGGCAGAGAAAAGACTCTTAACTTCTTTAAACCTGTGGTCACATTAAAAGACAAACAATCTAAAGCTAGAATATTGACGCAAACTGTTGCACAGAATACTCTACAACAGTTACTTCTCAACTATGAAGTGGAGCTTACATTCATTTGACTTTGTTTCTATGCAAAGTATCCATGTTCTTAATGCTAGAGGGAGTGGTATTGTACAAAATACCAAATTTCCCAAGAGATGAGCACAGGAGTTCATGAAATATGCGTCACATGTAACACCTAGGGATCTCAGACTATGATTAATGAACCAATTATCTCAGTGTACCCAAACGTCAGTTGGAGTCGAACAAAAGACTTTGTGGCAATGAGACCAAATGACTAAAACTGTAATAACTTTCCAGAGTAGATTTCATCATTTAACCAAGGTTCCTTAAAAGCCAAAATAATACATTTTGAAGAACAAATCTAACGGTTTATAGACATGCACCTAATCCATGAACTCATTAGGGATTTTTGTCCTATTCACATACAAGTAATTTAGTGTGTAAGTGAACCTGATATACTTTCTACTGCACCTCTGCAGCTGAACACTACCACCAAGTGGGCAGAATAGTAAAAGTACAAGCTGTATGCACTCGACTGCTGTCGTTCTGACTCTCAACATGGCTGTTACATTTTTATAAAATGTATTTAATGTCCACAAGACATAGTAGTGTAACTGGTATTGAGGGCCATTGAGGAAGATTTAGCATGTTTTCTTCTTTATTGCACATGGATTACCGAAAACTATAGTTTACTGTACCTGTGTACAGTAAACTATAGTTTAAGACTAAATACTAAAAAGAAATAATTCTGAAATTATTTACTTTACATATATGTTCTAAACTGTGGTTTAGCCCACAGACTGCTGAGACTCCCCTCCAACAGCTGCTCACATGTGCACATGTGGACTGTAAAACTAATAGAAAGGAAAGCTGCCAAGTACAGTACTTTCTGTAGTTTCTTGCTGTATCACAATTATCCTGCTGCTCACTTAATGTGCTGCAGTGCCGATGATATTAATCAAGATACAGTACTGTATATCCAACACACACAGACACACACTTAAAAACTTAAAAACTTACCCGATAACAACTCTTAGCTGTCTCATATGGCCCTGTGATGAACTGTGTCCTTCTTTCCTTTTTAAGGATCCCAACATAACCTGCAAAAAAAAGCATGCATGACTCATCTCAGTCTGTTTGAGATTCTGCACTACAATCATTTCCTATCCAAGATGCTAAAAGCCTGTTCTGCTAAATACACAATAACTTTGTTGAAACAAACAACTGTATATTGTGTGTTCTATTTTGGTTGGAGATAATACACTGGCAGGCTTGTCTTTGTGGTGTTAAGTGACTTTATAATTTAGGTTTTCAATTTATATTATTCACCTGAACACCATTACTTTTATTTACTTTCAAAATAGCAAATTCAAAAAAGGAAGAAAATCAGCATCACATTAGTTTTGATTTTCAACAAGACAATGTTCTGCAAACCTTTCAAAAGCCCCAACAACCAGACACTCCTGTGGTTTAGAGAAGAAAAGAAGTAGCTTCACTGATGCTTCCAAACCACTTTAAAAACAGAGGGTCAATATCAGGACAAAAATGTAAAAACACTCTGTGATAAAACTTGTAGGAGAGAGCAGATAAGTGGTGTAATTTATAAAATGGATCTATTATTTAGAAACCCAAATTTGTTGAAACAGGAAAACAGAAGTGGCACCAAGGGGAGGGCTTACAGAGTTGATGAGGTAAAGATGCAACACTTTATCCAGCAAAATGCACAATAAACTGATGCATGGAATAAAAACTTTACCTTAAAACTACAATAACTAATTATTTTGGCCATTTGAGGGCAGAGGAAACAAGTAAACAAACCATTAGCATATTCACATTTTAAGTTGATATCTTGTTTGCAACAGATGGTCATTTACAAATGCAGCAATTGCGGAGCAACATTATCATTCATTTGGAGTCATGGTTCCTTTTGGCTATGTTTTTGGTCTCTACCGACTCCTGAGGGAAATATTGATCTTTTTAGCTGCTAAATGCTCCACTATGTTCACCAGCTAGTTGCTAACTGTGTCTGTCTGCTGTTTGGTGCTAAGCAGATGCACAGAGGGCTTTTAAAAAAAAATTAAAAGCAGCTGCCTGCTGAGACCGAAAACTACGCTAAACAATGAGTTGACACTCTCTTTAACTCTCTATAAAGTAAAGTCGAATGGAGCTCCAGATTCAGGTGATAATTCTCTGCTCACACATTTGGAAATAGATCATTAACTGACACTTGAGGGTTAAATGAACATCGTATTATTAATGTCAGGTCAACTCAATACCATTCAACAATGCAGAACTAGAAACCCAATTTGTTCTCTAACTCAGTGGCAGTGCCCCAGCTCTGTCCCTTCCTGTGTCCTGGTTGGCCTGGGTCCACTGTAGTGGGTAAGCTGACCTGCTTTTACAGAGACTCTTAGTCTAGGCAGAATACAAAGAGAACAGAACCCGGAAAGGGGAAATATGATGAGTTGGCATACATGCTACATTATTCCGCTTGGTTAAGCATGGAAGCATTATTAGGGCTTCACAAGAGCCACACATACAAAAAATACTTCTGTACATGAACAAGTTTGCTATCAGTCAGTATGCTCCAGGGCAGTAACCATTGGTTTTACTCCCTCAAGCCGTCTTCACACCCTTTTTTCACTCCATATTCTGTATGAAATGTGGAGGTTTGGTTTTGATTACTTATATTCTCCCCAAATGCATAAAGGCATTATTCACAAACGAATGGTAGTAGGACTTGAGTTAATAGAAAAAGAAATGTAGCCTATGCTAAATTATTCCCAGAGCTATTGTTAAGGGAGCAAGACGTTCTCTAAACCAACAAATGTGCAGCCCTTAAAACTATTAATTATCATACACAGAAAATGTATTCCCATACTTGAGCCCATTCTAACCTTTCATGGTTAGGACGCCACGGCAGAAGTTTTTGAAGTTGATCCTCCCAAAAGTGTCGGGGTCTAGACATTGGGCCAACTTCTTCACCTGTGGAAAGGTACAGAAAAAACATGGCCGCTATCAGAGCACACCAAACACTTTTCTGTTAATGCACAGTACATTTAAAAAATGATGGATGAGGTTATTATGCTCCCTGTATCACTTAAAAAAAACATTTGTCTGTAGGTCCTGTGGAGCAATTTGGAATCCATGATCCTAAAACTGCACATGTTCAAAAATTACCAGTAATTTACAGCCCAAATGGTACAAAAGGCACTGTAAATATATTCTTTGCTGGCTGAGGGCCGATACACTGGCTGCGTTTCATTTTGGCGAATGCCGACATAACAGAACTCAGCCATCGTTAGTGTTATTAGTTACACCTGTGCTTTTCTTGCTACTCAAACTCAAAATATGTCAGGTTATTGAAAAAGTACCTATAATGACCCTCAGCCCTATTCAAACATTCTTCAGCCACTTTAACATGTATTTGCATGTGCGTGTGTTAATGCAGGTCTGTGCCTCTCACTGTCACGTTACACCAGTTGGTTTCTGAGATAGACAGGTGGCTGATTAATACAAACCAGTTATAAGTACATGACTCATCCTGATTTCACATTGCACTAAGGCTCTTTACAGAGATGAAGCGCGCTGCAAAAACGTTTCATATTACCAACCATATTAAGTATAACGGATAATTTGATAGTCATAGTATTCTCTCATGCTGCATCTATCCTCTTTATCAATGCAAACACTGGTCTTTCAAATGCAGTCTGTGCTGTATAAAACAACTTTTGTCCCTCAAACAACTAACCGCCAGAAAACATGAAAACACGTGAATTTGAATTGTCCTCCATCTACTATGCAAAAAAAGGTCCTACAGAATGTTAAAATATAGCCCTGTAGGATTATAACCAACAATAAAAGTCTAACTGACAACAGTTTATTGCCTTTATTATCAACAAGACAATGTTTACAACCTCACTGGAATCTGTAATGTTTATCGCATGGCACAATGGTGCGTTTGTTCGGCAAAACATACCATTATTGATGGTTTTAATATTCTTATAGCCTTAGGAGTACTGAGTGCTACGTTTGTCAAGATAATGACAATGGAGGAAAGGCAGTTGAGTCATTAAACCAAAATGGTTTGTCATCTTGCAAAATTCATGGCAATCTGCCTATTAGATTAGGAGATATCCAACGTGCAAAGTTGATATTTTGGCCTGATGGTGGTGGAGATGTCCAAAATGGACAGGAATCAGCATATGCATCCATCACACTTTGCTATTATCTTGAGAAGTGGAGACTTTGTCGTAATGTGACAACATGCTGCCACACAGCTGATTTAAATGTCAGTTAGCCTCCTGCACACACTTTAGTTTTACTTTAGTTTACACTTAATAGTTCATAAAGCTCTTTTGTTGAGTTTTGCTTACCTTTTGAACTCATGCACATTGCACAAACAACAACAAATTGACACAGCTTTTGTTTCATACATCAAACTAGTTTATTTAGTATTGGCAGCACATTAGTTTCTTTTTGTTGTGCACACATTTAGATAACTTCTGTGCAGTGACACTTGTGTTAGTCTCAACTTATTCTAATTCTTACTTATTAAGTTACCAGTACTAAAGGTTATGCTATTGTGGCTGTAGTTGAATGGAGGTCTTGGCAGGCTGGAGCAAAAGACAAAGACAGGCTGACAAACTCTATTGACTATTGGGTGAGCTAGAATACCCAAATTACTCAAATATTTATATCAATATACTAATTGTCCTGTCATAATGTCAAAAATGGTCTGATCAATCATTATATATATTCTCCTATTCTCTTCAGTTTGTTAGGTCAGATTTTGTCTTTGTGAGGGGCCCGTTCAAACGGTGTGCACCATTTTGCTGCGGTTTCCTCGTTTTGGTGTGAAATGGTGTGAAACGAGCTTTAAGGTATGTTTTCTCTTGTTTGGTGGGAGTGTCAGAGATGTCACCCAATAAGCTGCGACGTGTATGTAAGCTCGTGGTAAAAAAAAGGCAGTGTGCTTGCACACACAGCAGGGTGTTCAACGCACCCCCGTTTCAGTTTGAATAAATGTTTTGTCGAGACTGAACTAGGTCAGTTTAGTCTGTTCAGTTTATGTTAAGTTAGCAAAGCCTGAGTTACATTATGTTTAGTTTTATGGATGCAGAACTTTGTTGCTAATTTTGTAAATTGCTGTAAATTTTGGTTAACTAAAATCTTATTTTTCATCCTCATGCCTGCCAGCGCCATCCCTCACACCTCATAATGACAATGACAGGTGCAAGAAGTCACCAATTAGAAACATTGCTCTGGGAAGCATGATAATATACAATAATTGACATGGACATTTGGCCAGTAAGTAGCTGTGTTCTTCATAAAGACCAGTGTTAATGGAAAAACAGACCTGCTGACAAACCAACAGATGGACAAAACTACATTCACATCTTTAGGCCGTCAATGAGGCAAAACTGCCTCAAATAAAAATAATGTTAATAACTTTTGACCTGAACCAAGACTGAAGACAGTGGGATGGTTTACTAAAATAACATAACAAACCTCATTTCCAATAACACACATTTGTGAGTGGCCAAACCATGCCCAAGTACATGCACATGCTGACTCATGATCCTCCATCATCAACATCACTGAAGAGGGCTGCTGCCTTTCAGTGCTCTGCACCACAGCTGAAAAATGCGTCATTCTCTTTGCAAGCTACCCACAGCCGTTTCAAATTTAACAGCACTAATTTTAGCAAAGGTTTATGACTGAACAACTTCAGGGTTTTCCCCAGGTTAAATAAAAAGAACTTAGGTTTGACCTAGATGCTTCAACTTTGAAAGGTAGAGATAGTGCTACCACAACAGTCAACATAAGAGAAATAGTGTGTAATAAGTTACTGAACAAAGTAGCATACTGCGCAAGCGTCAACACTTAAGTAAGCCAGCTAGCTATCTATGAAGGGTTAGGTTAAAAGGCAGGGTTTGGGTTACGCCACAACTCATTACTTATAAGGTGAATCACTGTTTAATGAATTATAAAGTAGATTATTGCTGCGTTTGGCTTCATATTTATTGATGCTTGCGGTAACTACATTTTGTAACTTTGTTCGGTAACTACATTCTAGCATCTACCCCTCCTGGCCATTAGAAAGAATGCAGGCAAAAAGTATAGAAGGGGAAGAAAAGCGGTCAGGGGATTACGTGAGTGTGTGCACATTTGCATGTACAACTGGGAGAGTGTCACCTACTGGTTCCAATAGTAGGTCAGGTTGTCATGGAGCAGCCACAGGGATTTGCCCATATAGGACAATGACATGAGAGGGCAATGCAGGAGGCGGCTGCTTAATACAGTGCATGAATTTAAAAGTACCAACCCAATGTAGGTGTAATGTGGATGTGATTGTTTATTTGTATACAATCTTATTATCATCATAGAATAGATATTGTTTTGTCCGTTTTTTGTGTAAATTCTGAATAACTTGCAATACACGAGTTAGAGAGTTGGATCACAAGAACAGGATAAACAATAAATAAAAAGGTTATACAATGCACTGTGAAGCAAAATGTTTAGCATTATATTGCATAGGTTCTACTAATGTATAGGTCCTTGAGTTATAAATAGCATCCACTTCATCCTGTTAACCCATTAGTCAGGTCAGTGGAAAGCTTCCCCCTGGAGCTAATCAGTGCTTCCACAATGTTCCTGCTGATGAGCAACACAACACTGGGGAGCCAATCAACCATAGTGCTCATTTACTCTGACATGCATTGAGACACGAGCGATGTCCATTGTGACATATATGCACTGATGAAAAATACCAATAATATTCCTTTTTCATCCCAAACTAAGCTCTTTAAGTCAAATTAGTTAGAGAAGATGCCACAGTATTTTCCACTTTGTTTTGTCGGCATGTCTTCCATAATTAATGCTATGCTTCAAAGAAAATATCCTCAATCAAATGACACAGCATCCTGAATCGAGATGTATTGGAACAACTAAAGTGAAAAACAATTTATTTACTAAGCTTCATAGTTATTCAGTTACAAATATTAACAGGAACAGTCCAATACATGGACTGGTGATGTGTGTGGTATTGTGTTGTGTTGCTAGGAATGTAAACTGTACACGCACTGATGTTCTGCACTTAAATGAAGTTCCTAACGGATAAATACAGTTCATTTAATTGAACTGAACTACTCAGAGCTGAGGTAATTTGTTGTGATGAAGATATACATCTCAGCAGCAGTTACTGCTAAAGAGCCCTCCTCTTTCTCAGTAAATTCTGTCCTGGTCAACATTCTCAAGAAAAGATTTAAGGAAGCAAAATGTATGTAGCAATCAAAAAAACATTTTTGGATTTCCTTTTTACTCCAAAATACACTCGTACACTAACCATTTTCTAAACATCCTGTTCAGGGTTGCAAAAAACTAGAGCTGTTTCAGCATAGACTGGGTGAGAGGCATGGTACACCCACTGAACAGGTCACATGCAGTGTTGTAATGTAACAAAGTACAAATACTTCATTACTGTACTGAAGTAGAATTTTCACATATCTGTACTTTACTTCATTTTTGGAAACCGCCTACCAAGAGTCTGGGTCTGCCGAGGTTTCTTCCTAAAAGGGAGTTTCTCCTCGCCACTGTCGCAAAAGCCACTGCTAATGCTTGCTCTTGGGGGAATTATTATTGTAATTGTTGGGGCTTTGTAAATTATAGAGTGTGGTCTAGACCTAATCTGTAAAGTGTCTCGAGATACAGTAACTCTTGTTATGATTTGATACTATAAATAAAATTGAATTGAATTGAATTGAAACTTTTAATCCGCTACATTTCTCCTAATGGAGCACAGCGTCAATTCCTTCAGGAAGACTTCTAAACGTAATCACTTTTCTTTCTCTTCTAACGGAACAGCTGTTACAAGGCTTTCACTTTTATTTTAACCAATCAGAAGCGGCCATGAATTTCACAAGCCAATCACAGCATGACATCCCTGTTTTAAACCTGTCTCTCTCTGCTGCTCAGGCTGTCATTTCAGGCTAAGAGCACGACCCTCCTCCTCCCCTTGCACCTCCGGTCTTCATCACGCACGGCTCCTGGGTCCTCCTCCGGCCGGTCGCTACCGTTGGAGCCTCGGCTTGGTCTTCAGGCTCCTCACACCACCATCAGTGTCTAGACTCCATCGGGGGAATATCTTTTGGTTTTCTACCCCTTTATAAAATATAATTTTATAAGAGTCTAATCTCCAAAGACTGTACATTTCATATTATGCATATGCACAATAAATCTTTGCATATCTGCAACGAAGTCTCTCCTGATTGAAAGCATCTTAGTTACTGTTTACTACAAAATAAAATCAGAAGAAATTTGTTACACTGGATAAAAAGCAGGTTTGGTGAATCATTGCTCCTTAACTGCCAAGATAACGCACCCTCCATTTCAGTTGGTGGCCTGTTTTTTGACAAACGGCAAAAAAACACAACAACGATAGGCCAAAACTAAAAAAGAAGAGGAGGACATATGACTGATAGTGTCATGGAAGCACCTGGTGCAGGCTCTGCCGCCTTGGTAACAGACGATGACCACCCCGACGACAGCGGTGATGAAGATAACATTACACACATTTGGCCATAAAGTTCATAATCAAAGTTTTTTTTTTTTACTTTTACTAATACTTTAGTACATTTAATATCAGAAAATTACTTTTGATACTTAAGTACAGTAAATAGTACTTGTACTTCTCATTATACTACAAAAGCCCTCTGCTGGGTCAGTTTGCACTATTCACATCTCAATTTGTTCAAAGGTCATCATTTTCTTGCTCCTCTGGTTTATATGTCGGATTCATCTCCTTTTATTACTGGATTTTGTCAAATCGAAGGGATGTTTTTTAACTGACTTTCAGTTAACAAATATAATGTCTCTAATATTCTACACCTGCCATTAAAATATTGGAAAAATGTTAAAAGTGAATTGCATATTTCCACCAGAGCGCCCAGTGCACAGTGCCCAGTAAAAAATTAAGTTAGGCTACACCTTAAAAACAACCATCTTTATTCCACACACAACTTTTAGGTCAGAGAGAGCATCTGGCTGTTTTGCTACACTGTCATATGTCTGTTCCAACTGCAACTGAATTTCTGCTTTGGCTCCAACTTGGAAAACTTTATTTAGGAACCTCCTCTGCATCAGGAGACATGCGCCCACAGGTCCAGCTGAGCTCTTCCCAATTATAAAAGGGGAACTTCGCGTAAGCATCTTCATCACATAGCCTCGCTGTAATTATATATATTTTTTCAAGAGGCATACAGTAGCCTATACAGTTTCAGAAAATAATGAGGGCGTGTGGCAAATGCAAGCTTATTCTATTGCCTATATCGTAGTGAAGTGGCGGACAATTACTGAAGGTCCAAGACACGTGTGTGTGCTCACCTGTTCTGCTTGTCCAAACTGGGAACCCAACTGCACAAAGTGTTCAGGGCGGATATACCCGTCTGAGTCTTCGTCACACACGTCAAACACCTCTTTGAGTTTCCTCACAAATGTCAATAAACGTCCCGGCTCAGGAAAAAAGTCTTTATCCATCTAAAGTGTTTTAGCCCGACGTGAACCACAAAAACACCCCTGGAAATCCCTCGGGCTGTGCGCATGTTACACAAGAGCTCGTGGATGCTGCTGCTGCGCGCGAGAGGAGGCGTGATGCTGATGCTGATAGACAGAGGATAAGTCACAAACCGGAAGCACAGCAATGTAATCAATTATCAGTAAAGTAACGTTATAGAAGTCCACTAATCCCTCACCTCCCAGTCAGTTTGTCATCACTTTTTCAGCTTCACTGTAGCTTCACTGTAGTGTAGAAAAGCTAACTGCCATAGCAACCAATGTTGTTAGTAGAGAGTATGTATATAGGCCTATATGTAGAGGTTAGCCTGTCCTGCATGCTGTTACATCAAACCTTAGCACAATAAACAAATCACAAGAAAAGGTCAGTTACTCTAACAGACCTTTTCTTTTGAAATGTAAAAAGTGGTGTGTGAATAAATACGGAGGCTCTTAACAGCTTGTTCACCCAAGACAGCTAAGCTAGCAAAATGCTAATGTCAGCATAGGATACTAACAATAAAAATGACAATGCTAACATGCTGATGTTATGTAAGGAGGAATAATGTTCAATCATTATCTTGCGTGTTAGCATGCTAACATTAGATAATTAGCATAAACACAAAGGACTGAAACTAATGGGAATGTCTTTTTTTTTTCTTCTTTTTTGACCTGTTGGTAGAGGGACAGTCGGGGTAACCAACCAGTCTGTCTGTATTAAATACAGACAGACTCGGATTACTAGAGCTGTTGTAAACAGGGACTGTGAGCTTCCTTTTAGAAAAACTTCTTTTAGCCATAATGCACTATCTATTAAAGGTAGTGCATTATGGAACACACTACCCCCAACTATAAGGGAATGTCCCACTTTGGCCACCTTTAAGAGCCAGGTAAAGGAATGGCTCAGAGCTAACCAAACGTGCAATCACTTCTGGCTGCATGCTGTACTGTATTAGCCCAGGGAGTGTGTTGGTGAATTGCGTCTTCGTCTTAACACTTACTGGTGAATTGTCTTGTTTGCTTTTTTTTTTTTTGTTTGTTTGTTTTGTTTTTCCTTGTTTCACATAACAAATGTTATTACTGTATGTGTTTTGTCTTGGAACTAACCACGTATGGGTCACCCTTACTCGTGTGTCGTACCGTATTAGTTTGGTGAGGCATATGTATGTTGAGCCTCTGTTGTAACATTTATTAATAATTTTTGTTTTTTTCATCCTGTTTTATATAGCAGATGTTAATAGTGTTTATCTTATGTCTTGTTATTGTAATTTATATCTGCCAATTGGGACTACAGATGGAAATTAGCCTTTGGGCTATAATCTGGCACTTTTACGTGTACTGCTGTACATGTTCATTAAATGTGCATTGTCCTTAAATAAATAAATAAAAAAAAACAAATAAAAAGAAAATACAGTTACAACTTGTACGGGGACATAAATGTGTAACACATTTCATGCAGTCCAACCAAGACGTTTCTTGCGAGTGTGAGTAGGCCTATGTCAGACCCAAAGTCCACAAAAGTCATTAGGATAAACTGTCTGGGTGCCATGAACGTCTGTACAAAATTAAATGTAGTGCCTCTCCAGCAAGTAGATATTTCACAGGAAAAATTTAAACTTTGATCATCTGGTGGCACTAGAGCAGGGATCTTCAACTGGGGGTCCGGGACTAGGGGGTCCTCAGAGTCAATGCAGTGGGGCTGCCAAATTATTGTTAATTTTTGAAAGTTTTTTTAAAGATTAAAAAGTCCTATTATTAGCAAATATAAATTCCCACTGATGATAGGCTTACTGGCATAAGGTAAGTCACTAAGATAGCCATCAACAGATAGTTAATTAATGAATTAATCCTCTGCCACATGTATGTTTTAATATTAAAACATGATTTCTAAAATCATGCCAACAATTATTAGGCCATTTTAATAGCTTAGTATTCTATGCAAAAAGGCTATGTATAAAGGCTTTAGGCCGCCCTACATGTTATTGTAGGCCCAGTTTAATATGCAACTTCATTTTATACAATATATGTAGAAGGGGCTCCCTGCTCTGTCTCTCTTTCAGTTAAGGGGTACTTGGCTTAAAAAACGTTGAAGACCCCTGCACTAGAGGAAAGGTCAGGGAATCACCAAAGTCATTAGGATTCATCATCAGGGCACGGTGGGTATCTGTACCAAATTTCATGGTATCAGCTGCATGTGACTGGGTTTCATGTGTGAATGCCAGTTAACATTTCTCTGGTTTACATGAATGTGGTTTACAGAGCAAATGTTCTTAAAAGTGTATAGTGGAATCATTTCACTATTTGTGCAAATGGCTGTATTTCTCAATACACTTTCATTTTAACAGCTTATCAGAGACAGCTTCACACGCAGGATGGAAGCGGATGCTGTTAATAAGTTAGTGGGATAGAAAGTAACTGTTCCTCGATCACATGCAAGGACCAGATGTAAAATTGCTACTCTCTGAAAAAAAAAAAAGTCTCCCTATTTTGTATTGTACTGCTAATAGTAGGAATAATTATACTGAGATTTAACCCACAACTTGCTTTGTTAAAAATCAATGTTGTATTTCTGGTCTTAAAGCTGAAGATTGTCTCCTGGTGGATTTTAAAGATGATGGTGATGTACTGTATGTGTTATTTAGTTTACAGTACCCAGAGTTACATTTAAAACAATTGTGTGTTTTTGGGCACCAGTATGTCTTGTAATGTCTACTCTGCCGTGTATTAGCCTACAGTACATGAAGAACAGAAACCAATGTCTTAGTAAAAATGGGGGGGATTTGTGTTTTATTTAGAAAATGATCATGGGGAATTTCAAAGAACAATTCTATTCTCAGTATAATAACATAACTCATATTCTTCCTCAAAAATATACCACCAGCTCACCAGTAGCCACTAGTTATTCTCTTCTGTATTTGACGTGTCATTGTGTATTCTTCACTGTACATATTTGTATGTATATTGGGTGGGAATGACACACAAAATATTAATCCTTATAAGAGATTCTAGAAAGAAAAAGTGTTTTAATGTTGTCCTGTTAAACCCAGTTTCCTTAAAAGCAAGATAACGTGACTTTGTGTTTTAAATGTTTTAAAATGTTGCTGCACCTGATCACTCTTTATAAGAGGAGGCTCTTAAATAAAAAATTATAGGCAGGCCATCCTTAAGGATCTGCATTTGCGATTAAATTTATAACTCCTCCGCAGTAAAACTGACTTCCCTGTCAATAAAACACAAGTAGATGAACGAGTTGATGAATTAATTATGAAATATGACTCTTTATTTTGCCGGGTGCTATAGTGGAAGTTGCCAGAGTAATGTTCCATGACTGATGTGATTTAAAGCTGTACCCTTATCCTCTTTAAGAATATTTACCACCTTGAGATGAATTAGATTTATAATGCACACTTTAATTCTCCTCGAGGCTTGCGTTCTGGTTCCTCTGTTATGCAAAAAAAAATACTTCTGTCTCACAGAGATTCAAGTTTGGAATTGTTTATATAGTTTATAAACATCTTGTTCCATCATTTAATGACCTAATTCTTGGTCTCTATTATGCAATTTCTTGTTTTCTCCCATCATCTGCACACGCAGCTGACTCAAACCTTTCCAACACTTTTAAGTCTACTTCTTTTTTGCGTTAACATAGAACTGCCGGTTGCGTAAACTCTAACTTGTTTTCGGGCCATCAAGAAAGCTCTAGAAACAAAAGGCAAGTTTGCTGACAACATGTTGTAGGCTATACTCTGCATTTGATCTATGATAGTATACCATCTTAAATAACAAAACAATAACTTAACAGCTATAACATCAACTAAAATGTATTAAGATTTTTATCAATGAAGAAACAAAAAGGCAGTGACATGCTTCATCATCATGACAATATTTCATGACACTATTTCTTTAATAATCTTCTAGAAGATATATTGATACATTACAGAAAATTAAATCCTAGATTTGCACAATATGATATTTTCATTTTAAGAAATAAATATACTAATCTGACAAGGTTACATCTTTCTCATTAATGTTGCAGCTGCAAGGTGGGGCTAATTTCAACTACTTTACATACTGCTGGCTTTATAATAATAATAATAATAATAATAATAATAATAATAATAATGAAACATAATTTATTAGGTGATTAATATTTTGTATTAATAATGTGAATCTGCAAAGTAACTTGTGTTTTAACATAAATGTAGTTGAGTAAAAAGTACTAAATATTGGCTGCCAAAATGTAGAGGAGTAGAATAATGAAAAATGGAAATACTAGTCAAGTAGTACCTCAAAATTGCACTTAAACGGGAACTACGCCCATTTTCAAAATGCATACAGTAAATGTTATTCCTATACAGTACAGAAATATTTGACATGAACAAATCTCTCCCAAATCCAAAAACTAGAGTGCTAAAACTCAGATGTGAAGTCGTCAGGTATAAAGTGTGGAACTGCTCCACAGACAATAGGGATGATGAATCGGGAAAGATGTTATAGATGACACTGAGAACACCCAGGGGAATTTTCTGAGTATATGGGAACTTTTTCTGTTTCAGAACTGAGAGCACTACAATAGAATAGAGCTCATTTGGGAATATAAAAAGAAAACAAACATTCTGTGGGTCCACAAAGTCTCCTAATCATTGTTTATGGAGCAGCTCCAGACTTTAAACTTGATAACATCACACGTTTGAGACGTGTTAGCCTACTCCTCTGGCTTTGAGAGAGAGTAGCTCATGTTCACCAATGTTGATTGAACTTGTCTAGGCCATGGAAATAATATATTGGTATCTTAATTTAGGTGGTGTTCCCAATAATTGAGTGAATGTATATTACACTGATTATCAAGCACATCGCATCCTATGGCACCAGATGACATGCTTCGTCTCGATTAATGTGCTGACAGAAATATTTTTTACATGTGGGTTACTGAGACACAGCCCTGCTATTTATTGTCATCACACACCCGACCAGTGGACTCCAAAAAAGGAAGTGTGTTTACTGGTTCAACTTCCCCCAATCGTTCTGTCTTTAAGAGGATGTGATGCGTATTAAGAAAACAGATGAGAGAGAGAGAGAGAGAGAGAGAGAGAGAGAGAGAGAGAGAGAGAGAGCGAGAGGGAGAGCAGCCCATGGTTTTAGGTGCTTTTATACTATATTCAGTCTACTTCTTGTGTCAAAGATGCAGGTTGTTAGTGGTGGACAATCACTCTGGATGTACACTCTGTTATTCACTTCTCTACAACTTTGGGGTAAGTATCATATGTACTAGAGGTGTTTCTAAATACATTATTCTTATTGTTATTTCTTTTGTTTTGTCTTACAGCTAAAAAATACACTATCAATTTCCACTAGAATTATCTAGTCACAGATTTTTTGGGGGTTAAAGAAGAAGTAAACAATTATAAGACTGCCATTACATATATAATCACTAACACAAACAATTATGTCTGTTGTAAATTTACTAAATATTGAAGTTACAGGCAATATTTCCATTTCGAGTTTCATGTCGCATTGTAATTTTCTGATTAGCTGCAATCACCGGTTTGGTACAAAGCGAGCGTCACCACATGTAGCAATAACAGCAGTGTTTCTACATGCCTGCTGCACAGCTGTACTGTTGCTCCACCTCAAAAGGAATATGTCAAATTCATCTGATTCTTGCTGTATGTTATACCTTTCTCTCTACTGTCTAGGAAGGCTTTCAGCTTCCACTTCCACTCCTCCTCTTCCTGCACCTATACTTGACATCTATTCGAGGTCAAAGAACTCAGTGGTTCTGGTTTGCCGTGCCCCAGAGGGCCACCGAGGCGTTCATTTCATGTTGTACCGAACTAGAGAGAAGGTACTTTTTTTTAAGGATTATGTATTTTTTCTGATGTTTTGTCTTATCACTGGGCTCTTGTGGTTTTATTATTCTCTGTGTTTCTCTTCGTTCATTGAGGTGGACTCTCAGGAGCTGCAATCTGGTGCTGAGGAGGTTCAGTTCACTGTGAGGGTAAAGGAAGGGGATTCAGTCCAACTCTTATGCTGTCTGTACAAGGACCAGGATGGTCATTACAGTGTTTTCAGTCCCTATTTGCAGCTGGAGCACACAAGAGGTGTGTCTATGTTTTTTTCTTTTCTTCTTTTTTTAAATGCATATCTTTATAGAAATCGTGCCTGTGACTGATTTAAAAATCAGATTTGACACTCAGTTTCTCGATGGAAGCTTTTACTCTGGTAACACGACATTTTGTATTTCAACCTAGACACAGGTCTCATATAGAGAACAAAGCAGAGAGGAGATGTGGTTTATGGGCTGTAGCTCCACATCTCGTTAGAAGAGAAACAAAAGAGTTTGTAGAGTCAATCTGTTCACTGCACCCAGTAGTGATTCTACATGTGGTATAAAATAATAAACACTCCCATCCGCTCCTTTCCAACCTCCAAAACACACTGCTGCATGCAGGTGCTCTCTGTGGTCTCTTATTGTCCTCTGCTCTGTGGGTGTGTGGAGTGGTAGTTACATCCTGCACTTCATATAGAAACCACACACCCACACATACACACAAAAGCATCAAACACAATGTGTACTGGCTTCCACTGTTGGTGGTGACAGACCGAAATTTGGCTAGCAACAGTGGCAAACCAAGGTTGATAGCATTGGGGTTTACAAAGGTTTTGTGCGGAAGAACAAATATGTAAAAGTAATAAGGCTGCAAAAACATAGAGACAATTGTTTCTTTATCATCTCCCTTTCTGTACTGTCCAGATGCTGTCCCTACTCGCTCCATGCCCTCTTTCCCTCCTCCAGTCTTGTCTGTGAATCCCTCTACTGGTGTGCTAAAACGTGGAGAGATGCTATCCTTCAGCTGCTCAATCCCTCTTCTGAACCAGTTTCAGTCCCAGTCTGTCAATAACAACAAACCAGTGACCTTCCTTTTGCTGAGGACCACTGTGCAAACAGGGGCAACATCTGTTATCCTCCAGCCTCAGGCTAGTCAGGTATCAAACCCTGAACCCCAGCCAGGAGTCTTCACTGTGGGGCCAGTTAGGGGAGGAGAGGAGGGCGAGTACACCTGCCTTTACCAGATCACCAAAAAAAGGGGATTGGTCAATTCAACTGTCAGCAATATGGTTCAAATCACTATTACAGGTGAGGGTGTCACACAGTGTTTTGCTCTCAGGGCCTGCAAGCTCTGGAACAGCCTCTGTGTTGTTTACCTTGTTACTCCATTGACTTCCTTTAAATCTTTACTAAAGACTAACATTCATAAACTTGCTTTAGATTATGTGGGCTTTTCTTCAATCAATCATATTATTTTTTTCTTGTTATTTTCTTGTTATGGGATGTTGTTTTTTCTGTTTTGTGTTTAGGGATTATTGTAACTATTATTATGATGCATTCTGAAAAGTATTCTGTTTATTTGAATTAATTACTGTATGCATGAATAACATTTGCAAAGGAGATGAATGTTGCATTGAATGGCAAGTGTTTTAGTGCTCATTACAATTTGAAAATGTTTTAACTAGGGCTCCAGCTAGTAATTATATTCACTATGTGTTTTTTTAATCTATATATTATGTTTTTTAAATGTCAGTCAACAGCAAAAAATGCCCACCATCCCAAACACTGAGTCCAACTTGATGTATTTCAATTGCTCGTTTTGTCTGAACAACAGTCCAAAACCCCAAAAATGATTAGTTTACTGTAGTATAAAACAAAAGCAAATATTCACATTTTATAAGCTGGAACTAGTGAACGCTTTGCCTAAAGATCACTTTAACGATTAATTGATTTTCAAAATTGTTGCAGATTAATTTTCTCTTCAATGACTAATCAATTTATCGAGTAATCATTTCACTTGTAACTATAACACCAATTTATCCAATCTAGAAACATGATTTATATATATATATAGCCTACAGTGTAAAGCCTACTGAGATATATGTCAGCACCATTCACTCGGACTAATGTTTCCTCTGATTTTGTCTGTTGCTAGATGCGTTGCCAGTTCCCACCCTTGTCGTCCAGCAGCAGTCGGATGTGTGGCATTTGCTCTGCACAGGCTCTGCTGCTTACCCCGGTGCTGTGTTCTCCCTCTACCTGGCTGATATTGAACTTCCTGTTGCCACTCACCGTACCACCTTGCTCGACCATCAGGCCATCTTCCCAGTGCCTGTCCAGGACACTCCAATGGCTTTTTACCAATGCCAGTACGATGTCCTCCTGGGAAGGAAATGGAGCAGCTCTGAGCGTAGCCGCTTGTTGGCTGTAACCAGAGGTGCAGATTTACAGTTTTACTATATGTGTGTGTTTTTATTAGAGCGCAATTTAACACAAAATGTGACTGTTTGTTGCTTTTCTCTTCTTTCAGGAATTCCTCCTCCATCATCAACAGGTAGACCTGCAAAAATGTGTCATTATTTGATATGTAGTTTTATATTATGCAATTTGATTGGCAGGGAGTGAAAGACAAAATAAATGACAGTCTCATACTTCTACTCCAGTGACCATGAATACAAATATTGATATATCTCACATTAATGCCAGTGCGATGTAAACAAATAAACAAATGTCTGCAGATTTGTCCGGTGTGGACTGGCCTCTTGTACTGGGCTCTTTCGCCGCTGTGGTATTGTTAATCTGCTCAGTGACACTCGTGGTTGTGGCGGCACACAGGAAAGGTATTTTACACATGAATCTCTGCTTTCTCACATGATATGTTCACACGGCCGTGATTGTCTTCCATTGTGAAACTTATTATTTCCTCTCTTTCTTCTCTTTTTACAATCCCTTAAAGTTAAAGCTGCGGCCAAGGAAAAGAAGAAAAGGTATTGTCTTTTCAGTGCTCATTAAATCCCTGTTTGTCTATCCAGAATAATTTTGTCTTCCTAAAGTTACCATAAACAAGCGAGACAGCCATGACACATGAGCAACTGAAAACATTGTTATCAAGTTGGCAACATAACAAACTGCTTTAAACAAATGTATCACTAAAACATATACCCTAAAATTGCTCAGAAATTGCATGAATATGATATAGTGTAAAAATGTATAATAGCCAACAGAGAAAAGTTGCTGCACTTTATTGATCCCTCTCTCACAATAAGAATATCCATTACACATTATGGCTTGCCTTTACACAGCTCCGATCTGGGTTTATCAAGTTGATTTTCATATAACTTTGTACATAAAATGGATTAGTGCATTGCATAATTGGTATTGTGGTAAAACATGTTGCTGTGTTGAACCTTTTCAGACAGGAAGCCCAGTTCTGGACTCAAGTTCATGCTAAGGACCATGTTGTTGGTGAGTTTACGGTCATATTTATGACTTGTTAATTCCAGTCAGTCCATTCAAATTCCTTTAGTTTCTACAAGGCAATTTTAGTTCTGCACTATATTTCATGGAAGTAAAGAGATATACTTATACAAACCACTGCTTGATATTGTGCTTGCTTGTTTTTCTTCTTCTGTGTTTTGCAGACCTTACACTCAGGCGTACAAGGTTCCCCTCTGAGGTAGTTATGAATCATTTGAATCTCTAATTTCTAATAAATATTATTTGGTGATTTATAAACTATGATGTGACAATAGCTTCATCTTACCTTTGTACCTTCTATTACAACACTTTGATATAAAGGATGAGGCTGGCTGGCTTTTTGTTATTGTTATTGTTCATCCCATGAACCAACCAATAGTTCGCCTCTCTTTACTTTCTGACTTTCCCAGAGTGTCTGTGGCACTCAGCCTCAAGCCCATTGGTTCCTACTGAAGTTGTGCTGTAAACCTAAGACAGCTGGACACAGCAGTTTTTGGCAAACAAATGGAGTAAATAATACATTTCTTGAGACAATTTTGAGAAGTGTATTAATAAGCATGGTGTTCTGAGTATTTACAGTAGCAGGATGGTGTTTGGATGCACAGCGCTTGTTAGTAGGATCATTTTATTGCTGGTTTTGGTCTTTTGATGGGATTTTTTGACAATAACAAAAACATAGAATATGACCAGACTTATCCTTTAAGCATGTTAAGCTTTGCAATAGCAATAATATTCATTTTGACACAAAATAAGGCCGATCATGTGCAGTTTTGTGACATTAGTCCGCCTCTTTTCTTTAGGTATTTGTGGTATTTCTGCGGTCTACAGTATGTTCCTCCTGTTGATTTAATTTGACAAACAACTGTAAACTTCCCTGATCTCTTTGCACACACACACACACACACACACACACACACACACACACACGTGTAAGCACACACTGCCAATCACCAAACACACTGTCAACCTACACATATTCCTCGTTATAGCGTCAAGTTTGATTCCACCTCTAATTAGTTGTTATCGCGTTGATAAATTAGCTCTATGAAGGGCTCTCATTAGACTAAAGGCTCTCTCCAGGCTCTATTTCTCTCTTCACACTGTTACTGAGCAGCCATCTTACAGTAAGAGGACAGAACGCTGTCATCGCCAGCTGATACCTGCTATCATGAAACATCTGAACTGAATATTTAATATCAGACGTGTTTCATTCTTAGCAGTGATCTGGAGTGTCTTCGTCTTACCTTTTACTTTAGAGCAGTAATTTGATCAAGAATGGCAGGTGTTATGGGGGTATTTTATCAATTATGTCTTGTTTTGTTACATGCTGTCGCTGCACAGCAAAGTAATCGTTTTCTTTGATTTTGAACTTAGAGATCAATTGAAAGTGTATAACAATATTTATTGAGGTTTGCAACAGAAAAAGACTTTGGCGATAAGACTCCATCGATGTGAAGCATCTTCATTAAGCATAGGCCCATATGAAGATGGGTGATAGGCAGGATCTCTCCGGAGTCTGGATGCTGTAGAGTGAAGCCTTTATATGTGTGATGGAAACTTTCTCTTGAATCTCCGTGGACATAGTGGAGGGAATGGCATGGCAAGGTGGTGATTTGGAGGTGTGAAAGACAGAATTGCAATGATATTTAAAGAGCCCCATCCAAAGACTGATTGGATCTAGGAACACGGGCAGAAACATTATTGGTCTGTTATGAATATAGGTACTTTGACAGAGAAAGTGACGATTGAATTAGAACAAGAGGAAACAGCAGAATGTGTAGAGTATGTCACAGAAAATGACATTACGCTGAGATCTTTAACAGCTTGTGTGTTTGTGTATGTTGCAGGAATGGGCCAGTGTGGACACAACTACAGAGACAGGCTCCAGATCTCCTTTAAGGAACTCGCTTTCTACATTCACAACCCCAATCCCTCCAATCCATTAGAAATGTTTGTTTTTCTCTCTCTCTCTCTCTCTCTCTCTCTCTCTCTCTCTCTCTCTCTGTGTGTGTTTATACTTTATTTGAGTAGTTTATCAATGTAGCATCAGTTGAAGTTACACAGCAGGACAGGAAAGGCTATTTCCACATTTCCTATTTCATGTATGGCAGTAAAATTGACAGGATATGATGTTTGTTTGATCTTACATGTTACTGAGCCAGTGAATCTAAATACAGATTTTATTATTATTATTAAGTGTGTATCTGTTTTGTTAATAACTCACTTGAAGCTTACCTTAAAAGTTTATTCTTGACCTTAAGAAAAAAGCAAATGACAAAACAATCTCACTGCAAGGTCCTTTTAGTAGCTACTTCGGAGCTTTCCATCTTATTGCAGGAACTTCATCAGCAGATGCAGTTTGACCAGACGTCACAGAATTTAGTACCAGCTACTTAATGGATTGTTTTGTATCAATATGTATAATCTTTAGGCTTAACTATGCAATTTATTTTGTAGTGCTACATAGTACTATACTATATACAGATCTTTAAACATTATTTTTATTTGCAGTTACATAGGAACAGTGATAATAATAATCTTTATTTATGTAGCACTTACTGTATCAAAACCAGAAATTTCAAAGTGCTTTACAAGAAAAAAATAAAATGTGAGAATATGTATGTATGTTACAGATGTATTAGTACATATACCAACCTACATACACGCATTAATAGAAAAGAAATTACCCTAAATAAACAAGGTGATCACAAATAAAACATTTTCAGAAGTGATACGGAAAGGCATAATGATTTATTTACTGATCAGGCAGGAGTTAAAGTTTCGTTTTTGTCTTACCGCTTCAGATAGAAGCAGCAAATAAGTTCCTGCCTGAGGACCTCAGACTGTGTGCAGGTTGATAAGAGCAGAGTCATTCAGAAATATAGTCTGAGGCCGGGCCAGGACATAATAATATATCTCGCAAATGTAATATGTTCTGGCATACCTGCGCGACACAGCGGGTAATGATTGTGAAGGAAAAGACAACTAACATCACTTACTGAAATTGTCCTGCTGTAGTGTTGCTAAATATTCTGCAGAGGGCACCGTTTAGATATAATTTGAAAAACACACCTACAGTACAGCACAACCTAAAGAGTGTCATTTATCAAGTTGCTCTCCTTTATAATTGACAAAACAGGTTCAGTGGAACAATGTGACTTTGATGTGCATAAAGCCGAGCAATCCAGGTGTAGCCATAGTTAAGCAACAGCCGCTGATATGTGCTGCAGTTTACTTTTTATCATATGATGATGGGAGAAGCATGGAACCTAAGGACATTATGATTGAGCCCTCATATCTACAGTATATTAGTTTTTCATTCCTACATTGTAAGTAGATGTGCTGACATCAATACTGTGCACAAGTAAGAAAGGACTCAGTAGGGAGAGACAACACCCATCTGTTTGTGTGTGTGTTTTTTTTTATGGAGGACAGTAATTCAGCAAAGAAGGGCTGTCAATGTACTTCAGGAAGCAGTTGAAAGCCAACTCTATATTAGTACTGAGTTTTATTACATTTTACTGGCCTCTTTAGCAGCACAGGGCTTTCTATCAGTAGCAGAAATCTATTTATTCATTTGTCCAGGCAGAAAAAAACTAGATGACATGTGAGGACAGGAAAACACACATTTATTTAAGGATCGCAAAGTCTGCTTGATTTGTCATGTCCAAGTTTACTCTTTCTGTGCGGTCACACGCAAGCACAAGCACACACAGTGGAGATATTCAGCTTCAGATAATGGCTTTCGTCTGATTTGTTTGAATAAGAGGCAGACTAACGATAAGAGGCATGAGCGATGTGCTGAATTCAAGTGGCACCTTAATTTGCACACACAGCACACTGGCTTGTGGCAGCCTCACCCTGAACTATGAGTCAGGTTGATATTAAATGACATTGGCAATCCTATAACTCATGATAATTACCCTTTTAAAGCCACCCCATACTGTGTCTCAAATGTGATAGCTAAAGGAGTGTATGCAGAGACTGCATAGGAGGTGTGTGCTAGAATCTGAAGACTGTGGGAGTTTTAGCAGCCGATTTAGGTTCATCATTTAATTTAATCTGTTGTAATTCACTTCATTAATTTAAAGTGAGGATTTAGGTTGGGTAGCAAATTGTGTCATGTGATTATCTTCAATAAATTACAACCAAGAAAAATGCTGTCTTTGTCCATTTGTCTGACCACTTCAGAAACATTAGCTCAAGGCCTTTTGATTGCTGACGACCCTCCCTGTCAGTGGCTTACAGGAACACTCGGTAATATTTAGCAGCCAGCCTTCTAAAATAATATTAAGGGCAAACGCAAATGTGAGCTGTTGAGTGTAACAGTGTGTGCAATAAGGTTATAAAGAGTTGTGCTGCACAACTACTTATAACCTTTTTTTGCACTCTTCTCACTAACTAAGTCACTAACTGACTGTAGAGCATACTGTATATGGCCAAAAATAAATCATTGGTGATGAATATTAAAACTACCTCCGTCTTAAAGGTGCAGTAGGTAAGACTTATAAAACTAACTTTCTGTCATATTTGCTGAAACTGACCCTATGTTTAAGTAAAACTACATGAAGCAGGTGATTAAAAAAAAAATCTGGCTCCTCTGGCACCACCTACAGCCTGTAGTGTGATTTGCAAAAATCCACAGCTCCCTGTTCAGATGCACCAATCAGGGCGGGGAGTGTGTCTAACTGCGTGTCAATCACTGCTCATGCACTTCATTCATTCTCCCTTGTGGGTGGAGGTGCTTAGGAGACCGTTTTGGGCTTTAGCAGAAAGGGGGGGAGGGACTGTTCACTGTACGTCCTGGATCTTCGCAATCCTACCTACAGCACCTTTAAGAACCATTGATTGATTAAGAGCCATTTTATTTTGTTAACAAATCAATTTCTTCTTTTGTCTGAGTTCTAGGAAGGTGTAGAAATAGAGATACTTTCCCAACCCATGTTTTTGTCACTTGTTTTAAGAATGTATATTTTTAAGACTCAATAATAGACAAAAAACATATTACTAGACACAATCCTATGTAAAGATGGAGATGTGTGTTTGCAGTGAATTAGAATATCTCCTCTTTTCCTCTCCATACAATAAAACACATAGCCTACTGCATGAAAATGTGTGTTTATTCTCTGTGACTCAGCTCTGCCATTTTATTCCCCTTTCTCTTGAACATCAAAGCGACACAACACACACCCACATGAACCATTATGATATGCAAAAGGCCGATATATGAGGAAATCAAAAGAATAATCTCTGAATTTCTTTTATTGTCTGTTGACATGTGCACACACATACAACACATTGTGACTCACATACAATTGTGAGTGAATGACTTGTGATTGGATAGTGACTTAAGTACATAAGGGTATGTTTTCCATGATTACACTACAGTCATAAAGGTCTTGCTACAACGTTGAGTGCCATCTTCTGTAATAATGAAGCAGTGGTGGAAGAAGTATTTAGATAATTTACTTAAGTAAATAGCAATACCACAATAAAATCACTTAGTTCACAATATGTAATATATTTACTGTAATAAATCCAAAAATGACCCCAATGCATCATCAGATATTAAGGAAACATGCTAAGTTGAAATACTATCTTTCTGACAATAATGCTAATGCCAGTATTTTCTCATTTTGAAATTTACGTTCTGTGACGGAATATCTGTTTGTGTTTTTTAAAAGAGCAGCAGCTAATCCTCTAAACACTGACTGTCTCACACAATGCTGCTGCAATGATTTTGTATCAGCAGGACTTTGGAAGGTAGTGATAATGAAATATAATGGAAATGAGCCTGGAGCTGAGCAGGTGATAGACAGGTGTCCAGGTTTATTTTTGCATCAGCAGATCTAAAAAGCAGCCAGATTAGATATCATAGAGAGAGAGAGAGAGAGAGAGAGAGAGAGAGAGAGAGAGAGAGAGAGAGAGAGAGAGAACTTGGAAAGTAGTTGTATGTTTGGTTGTCTGGGCATAAAAAAAATCATCTTTGATCTTTGACTCTGAAATTATTCCAAGATAACAAAACAGAAACTATACGGCATGTTACGACGACTCTTATCCTCAGTGCCAAGCTGTTGGTCTGGAAGGGACTGTAGTTCGTTTTCATATTTTCAAGATGTTGACAGACTGCACATCATTTGCTGTTATACCAAGACTTTTGGTAATCTGCCATTAGACCTGGCAATGTGGCTATATGAGGGAAGTTTCCTAGTGAGGAATAAAGCTTATTAATAATTTTGAGCACTTATGTTGCGGCAGCTCCACCATAATAATAATGTTCTGGCAATGTCGCTGGGCTGCGTCCAGTCAGAAAAAGGTGATGAATTATTCATAGGAGATTGGGAGGTCACTAAAGCGTGGTCTACTGATCTCTCTCTCTCTCTCACACACACACACACACACACACACACACACACACACGCACACACAAAGGTCCACGGTGGCATTTATGCTGCCTAATTCTAGCAAAGCTTACATCTTCTTCCAAAGCTGTATCCATGGTGACACATTTTCTCTTTGACCACTGACAGTGTGAGGGACCCAAATAAAGATAGAACATAAAGCCGAAAACTGTCCAGAGGATCAGTGGCATTTGTGTTGTGGCCCAAACATAGTGTTGGTGCTAAGAGAAACTGTACTGACAGGGCTCCATTATTGACTTCAGCCCACCTTAATTAGTTTCATTTTAGGCTGCTGTGGCATATGAGTTAGTAGAATAATACTGAACGTATTAGCGTCATATTATGTCGGCCTCAGTCAGGTACAAAAAAAGAAGAAAAAAAAGAGAAATAAAGGACAATAAAGGAGACACCTTAATTATGTGTATCAAGTTTCATTCCAAAATACAAATGTATCATTTAAAAAAAGGTACACATCTAAACAATAGAGAGCAGCTATTATTTAAGCATTAGGAGTGTATTAAAGTATGTAGCATCATTCAGCTCTGATATCCAGATCAACACTTTTTTAAGAAGGTGCCTTATTGCACTATAATCCAGCTCTCAGTAGTGATGCATGAAAAAAAGAAGTAGCTATTCAGGAATTACGACTTGTGTAATAATCCAGATCACTTGCCTATATACACTGAGTTACCAGTTCAAAAGGAACACCTTAATTAAGTGATCAAATACAATAATTGCTGAAATTAATTCTCTTATTCCGGCGGTACCTGAACAATACCGGATATAGACTCCTCCAGCGCTGACATAGCGCTGTGGATAATAACTCTTCAACACAGTGTCAATAAAAACTGAACAGACTGAGCTACACAAATATAGGATTTATTGCATGGATATTGTATGGGATTGCATTAGATTGTACAGGTGTAATAAACTAGTAACTCAGTGTGAGCCATTATTAGAGGCAAAAAACTCGTGATGACACATAATTTTTCTAGCTAGATACTGTACTACTCAATCTATTTTCATCAAGAAATAATGTTTTATTATTATTCAAAAAATCCAATGGTTAAGAACTTCATTAAAGTTTAAAAATCCCATTCTTACTAAATTTACATTTTCACCAGTGCAGTATTATTATTTTGTTTTTCCTTTTTACATTCATTAGTCTCAGAGTTTTACAGCACCAGAAACAGGCCAAGTGCTTATCCACTAATAAGGTGGCCCTCTTCCTTCTTTTTCTCTCCTCCTTGATAAAAAGGACTCTTCAGGGTTTTCAGTCCACCGCCAATCCTTTTCCTTGCTCCCAATCCTCGTGACAGCCTTTGTAGCCTCAATCCCTGACCTCTTTCTCACTTCACATTCTCTCTTTCCTCCACTTCATCCCTGCTCCCTCCTCTAGTCTGCTCCCAATTTCCTTACACTGCTTTTCTTTTCATCTCACAGTCTTTCAGCCCTCCACTTCAAAAAACTACAGGTCTCTGGTAACCTTCCTCCCTCCTTCAGTTACGCCCTGTCAACGTCTCCTCAGTCGTCTTCTATGTTGTGCCCGTTGACTAGACCTGACTCCCAGCGTTGTACCAGAGGGGTCTTCTGTCTGAGGGTCCGGGGACTCTGGAGGACCTGGGTGAAAGGACGGGACAGGAGGAGTAAGTGGTGATTGCAATTTGCACTGTAAAAAAGGAGGGAGACAGAAAGTTGCATATGAAAGTGGGTGTTGAAAAAGAAACAGAATTAAAGAGCAGAAACATTAGATGTCCAATAAGCCAAAACAGGAAGAAAAAAAGAGCAAAAAGATAAAAAGAGACAGATGAATGTATATATTTCCTCTAGAGGACATCTTTTTGGATGAGCATCATTAGTTCTGTAAGTCAAAGGGAGGTTAATGCGACTGTGATCCAAGGCCATGTTCGGAATGACTCAGTCAAAAACTGAGGCCAATTTCTCCTGCAATCTTATATTTATTCCTGAACTTTAATCAGGAACCAGGTCCATGCAGACTGCCGATAACTAACCAGCAGAGAGGGGAAGAAGAAAGAGAGAGGGAGAGAGAGAGAGAGAGATGAAGCAGAGAGAGGAAAAACAGCAAAACGTTTAATGCTGATGTCAAACTGAAGTATGTGGCTAAAACCCAGCATGTCAATGCCAAACTGAATTAAAGAGCTAAAGCCACGGAGCATCACTCAACTCTAATCAGAGATACCACAGTTTCAAAGAGATGCAACATCCACAAGGCAGTTAACGGAAATCAGTGGGATTGTCAATTGACTTTCCTCTTTCTACACTATTGACTGCACACACACACACACACACACACACACACACACACACACACACAACACACATACACACTTCCGCCCACAAACACACTCTACAGACTCTCCCACCCTCTCTGTCTCAGGGCTGTTTGCCTTCTTCCATTATCTATAAAGATAAGCTCCTTATTGTGTGTTCAGTATGTTATCAGATGTTTGGGCCCATATTTGGTGCAAAAGAGATGCTGACATCCTCCCAAGAGCCTTTCTTCATTGGACCCACCTACAATCCAGTGTAGTTTGAAACATGCATTCATATTCATGCTGCTGAAAGACTAACTGAACCCCCAAAGCGACATTGCATTTTATGTGAACTCTCAGTTAAAGAAGCTTTATGATTGAGGAACCTGATATCCTCCTCTCAGGAAGGTGATTTGCCTAAATTTTTATGTCCTATACCAAGTGTACCAGATAGCTGGGGTTGGTGTTATAGAGCAAAAAATACTGTCACTATAGGGCTGGTGTTTTTCCACATGGTCACATTTTCAGAAAGTCTTAGAAAGTAGTAGTATGAAGGAAATTGTATTGCTTAAACTTAATTGCAATAGGATGACTGGCAATGCTGACTCACCTCTGGCTGATTAATCTTCTCCTCTTCAGACTGGGCAGGGGGCCACATGCCAAACTTGCCAACTGACTGGCGTGCTGCGAGAGAGAATAAAAAGTGTGTGTGGGCAGGTTGAGCAAGAGCAGGGTAGCAATAAGACCAATGTGATTTTGTTCACAATGTGAGCAATAAAGCCCCCTTGAATCAAATTAAGAGTGAACATGAAGAAGAGAGGCATGCAGAAGGAACTAGAAATGTGTTTGATTGAACATGAACTTGATGAAAGAGAAACAAAAAAAATAAGGAATATAAAAAAGGTTGCATATATCATTGTCTACAAAACAATACATGATTGTTCATTTCCCAACATTGAGTCATGGTCATTCAGGTCCTGTAGTAGCACACCCTGATCGGTTTGTCACACAGTTGTTAAACCTAAGATGACTGGTGACCCTTTTGTTCATATACAGCCGCATACAGCCCTTCCTGTTAACAATACACACACATGCATGCGATGCATGCGCGCACGCACGCACGCACATACACACACACACACACACACACACACACACACACACACACACACACACACACACACACACACATATATATATATGCATGTTTTGCACGCTTCATCCCAAAATTGGACTCTTCCAACACACTCCTTTCCTGCTGACACAATAAAGTGTGGAGCTATGACTCAGGACTTTTCTTTACCTCAGCTTTTGCAATTAATATGACAGACTAGATGCTTTATTTATCGTGGAGTTACAGAATTCTATTTTCTTGTCGGCCAGCTTATGGTCTCCAGTGCAAAATTATTGCTCATAACAGCTAACTGTTTCGAGGTTTTCCACTGACCATGAGAAAAAATGACATAATGTGCTCGCAAGGCTGTTTTGGGGGGTTTTCATCATCTCACCACAGATAAAAATGACACACATACCCACACAGAAGCATCCATACACACAAACAAATTGTCAGTATGGGCTTGTGGGTGCAAGCAGAATCAATCATACCCTGCACACACTCATTTCTAGCTCTAGACCAACACTCAGCTCTACACTAACCTGCTGTGGGTCTAGTTCCCCCTCTGGATGATGAGCCAGGTAAGTCAGGAACAGACAGTCCACTTAGTGAAGAAGAAGACAACGTGGGACTCTTTCCTTCTGTGCTGACTGGCCTCTCTCCTCCTCTTCCTGCCCCTCTGCTTCCTCCTACCCCACCTCCTTTTGCACCCTCTGTACCCCCATACAGACTGGTCCTCTGCCTGTGAAGCTCATTCTCTCTCTCTTGAGCCTCCCGGATGTCCTGCTCCAATTTGACTAAATTTGTTGAGGAGCGCAGTTTGAAAAAGGGGTTCTCCTTGGGTGTCACCTCCTCCTCTTCCTCCTCCTTTTCCTGCTCTCTCACTTTAATCCCACCATGTCCTTCTGTTCTGGATGATGAGATGTTAGGACTTGAGTCGACTACAGTGAAGGGCTCTGCCTCTGGATTGACGTGGTAGAGCTTCTGTGCTGGGACACTCAGATTGTTCTCTAGGATGATGACCTGACAAGCTGTCCCCTCAGAGAAGCCTGGTCCTCGGGGGGTCAAAGAAGTGAGGTTTGGGCTCTGTGTGGGAATCCTCTCCACATATGAGCCTCCTATGGTGGATGCCTGTGATGACATGTCGTCCTGGCTCTCCAGGGTTGAAATGTCACTGGCAGAGGACCAGGACGTGGCCTTGCTCCTGGCTGACAGAGTCAAAGTTGAGTCACTGGGTTTCTGAAAGGCCTCAAAAAGCTGTTTCCTCTCCTTGACTTGGCGTACAGTGCCTTTGTCATAGAAACCTGGAACTTTCCCAAGATTGACCATATCCTGTTCCCTCTGGGCCTCCTTATGGATCTCATGCTGCATCTTCTTGCCTGCAAACTGCCTGTCTTTACCTTGACACTTCTCAGACTGAGAATTTATCGGCTGGCAGAGAACAGTTTTCCTTAAAGGGATGTCTACATACTCTGGCGAAGTGGGTGGACTCGGAAGCCCTCTAGACCTTCTCAGGCTGTGTTCACGCTCTATAGCCCGTCGGATCTCCCTCTCAATGGGAGTCTCTTTGGGTACAGCTGCTGTAGTGCCAGTAGAGATGGTGTAGCCCTCCAAAGTGCTGCATGGGGAGAAGTCCGCTGAAACTCCACTGTCACTCTGGCTATCATCAT
Organism: Perca flavescens; assembly: GCF_004354835.1. Classification (NCBI taxonomy): domain Eukaryota; kingdom Metazoa; phylum Chordata; class Actinopteri; order Perciformes; family Percidae; genus Perca; species Perca flavescens. The sequence continues at coordinate 20,917,940 of NC_041332.1, forward strand.
AGGAGTCACTTTCCATCCTGGTGTGTTTAGAAGACACAAAGCTGTGTTTTTTTGTCTTTACCTCTTGTGTTTGGACTGTTTTTAAAAATGTCAACAGTCCTCCACCGTGTTGCTGCCCAACTGCCTTGTTTCTTTCGAGTCCACTCTCTTTCTGTCCTCCCTCTCCACCTGTTTGCTTGCTTTCTCCCTCTGTCCTTCCCCCCGCCCTGCTGTGCCGTTTTCTCACAGCTACAACACAACCAGAGCCCTGAGAAGCTGCCCCGCCCTGATTGGACAGCTCCATGGCAACGGTAGACAAAGGTGAAAAGCTCTGGCCGAGCACCTGTCGTGCAGCTTCCTGGTTTGCTCCCCTGGGGGCAAGTTCACTTTGTCTCATGGACAATAGCTCCTTCTGCTGTTTGGCTGAGGAAACTGCAGCCAGGGTTGATGTTCGGTCATTTTCTGTAGAAACTGAAATATCAGCACAATATGAGAGTTTGAAAGGCTTGCCTCTGATATCTAGTGCAGTCCATTGCTGCTGACAAGACATAATATGCATGCTCACTTCCTCTTCTTCCTCACTTTCATCAGCAAAAGGAGGAGAGCAAACCGTATATACATCATCTGAGTTTTTTCTGTCAGACAGAGAATGATGAGAAGTTGAATTTATTCCAGCAGCTGCAGCCCCTGACATATTATTTTCAGGTTTACTGTTGTCAAAACCATCTGGTGAGAGGTTCAGCTGTATGCCATTCTTCTCTGTTGTCATATCATGTCCCTTCACTTCCTCACAGGATGAATCTACCTCTCTATTTACTGGCTCAGTGAGAAGAGGTGGCCATTCTTGACTACTATGGCTATCAGGGGACGCAATGTCTTCTGTTGGGTCTGACATGATCTCAGCATCACTGAGCCACTCAGCCACCTCTCCCTCTAAGCTGGAAAGTCTCTCTTTCTCAAAGCATTCCCCTGTTGATGAAGCAGTGAGGGGAGGAGGAGGTGGCAAAGCATCCTCACATGAATCAACCGACTTTTCAGATTGCTCTTGAGCCTGTAATGCTTCTGATAATTGGGCAACTTGTTCTAAGTCTGTCACCATGTCTTGTGTCTCCCTTGGGGTGCACAGACTAATTCTCGTTGATTCCTGGTTTTCCGATTTGGTTGCATCAGCTGTTTCGGTTATTGAGAGTGTCTGGTTCTCTTGGAGGGCTTGGTCTCGAGCTCCAGGCTCCAGGGCGTCTATGTCCTCTTCAGGTTCTGCCCTGGGAGCCTTTTTGTCTCGCGCTTGTGAGGAGTTGTGATGGGAGTGACTTATGGTTGCACCCACTTCACCGTGTGCCAAGAAGTCATTGACCCACTCGTCTAATGGGTTGACAGGACCCTGTTCCTGCCTGGCCACGGGCTTTGTTGCCATGATGTCAAGTCTGCTGATGTAAAACTATTTGGAGCAGTCAGGATGTTCGGCCTCCAGCCAGTCAGTCTGAGTGAAAACACAGGAACACAGAAAGAGAAAGGGGGAACAACAGAGTGATTAATGGAGTTGAACAACAAACATGGCCTCCCATTTTACAGCCCATTATTTCAAAGCAGATGAAATGACTCGCTTTAATATTACTGCGCTGGGAATTATCCGACTGTATTTACTGTGACATTTAGTGTGGATTAGTTTTGAAATGCAAAGTGTTTTGTTTTAATTTTTTTTGTTTTAAACCTCATTCAACCTCCTATTCAGTCTTGCAATGCTACAACTTGTAGAAAGGAATGCATATTTTAAAGAAAATGTTAAAAATACAAAATAAATAAAGAATAATACAAACAATTGCTTTACATCTTGTGTAGTGCTTGTGGTAGCCCAGTACCTTAAAGTGATGATTTGGGTTAATTTTACCCTAGGGTCCTTTGCACCATGACCTCGAGCCAAACACCCCCCAGAAGCTTTTTTCACCTGGGTCGAACATTGGGCAAGTTAGCGTTATCAGCTGAATAGCTTAGTGCAGGCGCTAATGGAGCCAAGATTGTATCTTGTACATTACCCCACTAATAATGCCCAAAATTGTTTTTTAAAAGTGCTGTAGTACAACTAGCAGGAGACAAGATATAACTGAGGTACGTTTGCAGACACTACCTTATTTAATCATTAAATTAATACATATTTTTGTTGTATCTCTTTTTGGTGTTGTAATTTATAGTCGTCCCTAAGCACTTGTCTCACTGCCGGTAGCAGTAGCAGCAGAAAGCAGAAGCCAGCAGGCAAGTGTTATTTAAATAAACTCCTGGTGTACTTACAAACTTTCCAATCCATCGTTTTATGAGTACATAACCTATTTGTACTAGTGTAGAAGTTTGGTATCATTTTGGGCATTATTAGTGGGGAAATGTACAAGATACAATCTTGGATCCATTAGCGCCTGCACTAAGCTATTCAGCTGATAACGCTAACTCGCCCAATGTTTGACCCAGGTGAAATAAGCTTCTGGGGGGTTGTTTGGCTCGAGGTCATGGTGCAAAGAACCCTAGGGTGAATTGTATATAGCTGGTGCAAGATTAAAGCAATCCAGTTGATGGGCGGTGCGTACCTTTTTTAATGGCAGACACTGAGTGCTCTTGTTATTGTATGACAGGCAAGCTGCTTGTAACTTTGTGACTGGCTAGCTACTCTACTCCACTGTGCAATGTATACAGTTTTCTGCTGAACACACCTTTCTTTAATCTGCTTACAGGATGGAGAATGGCTCAGTGTCACACACACACACACACACACACACACACGCACACGCACACGCACACGCACCCGCACACGCACACGCACACGCACTCGCACACACACACACACACACACACACACACACACACACACACACACACACACACACACACACACACACACACACACACACACACACACACACACACACACACACACACACACACACACAATCTGAAATAACAATATTTTTTGTTCACATGGTATACTGACTAAAGAGAAGTCCAGCTGCTCTCTTATTTTTTATTACACACACTGTCTCTCTGTTCATTATTTCACACACACACACACACACACACACACACACACACACACACACACACACACACACACACACACACACACACACACCTTTCTTACACACACATACACACAAAACACTTCCGTCATTGTCTTTCAGCCTGGCTCCTGACAAACTGTCATTCCCATTCATGTGGATTCTTGCCAAGCCACTTTGGCTGGACAACATTGTGACTGATCATTAGGGGAATGTAGATCACAGCACTGGGGATGACCAGTCTCTGATGATGAATTGGGACAGATACAATAGATAGATAGATAGTTAGATAGATAGTTCCAGTGCAACCCCTCCTTCATGTAGAGATAATAAGGACTGACAGCATGACATGGCAGAACGAATCGGGAACACTGTAATAACAATTATGGTAGAGCATGTACTGTACTGTAGGCACCAGGGCAGAACAACATGGCCTACTGTGAGTTAATTAGGATGAGAGCAGTGAGTCAAGAGAGTTATGACAGACACTGTTTGCAAACAACTATGGTTAGCTTCGGGAACCACTCACAAGCTGCATACCATCACTGTATTTGGGATGTCATTGGTAAAATTGTGTTGCTATCACTTCACCATATATTTAAAAATGTGAGTATATTGTTCTATGTCTACATGATGAAACAGCTTATTTTTGAGTGGACTCTGAATATGCTGCTGACTTTATTCAGTACCCATTAGGAAATGTACCCTGGCTGCTGTCAGACTGGCAGTTTTCTCATGGGATGAGTGGGAGGGGGAATGGGATAGTTTGCATTCCCACAAAGTTATCCCTGTGTCTAAATGAGATTCAATCATTGATTGAGTTTTATGCATACTGCACCTTTACAGACTCCAGACATAGAAATTATCTGGTCATTTCAGAGAAAGTGAAGCGTTTCAGAGATGGAGAGAAAATGTTGCTAAAAGTTGCTGCGGCTAATTCAAGTTCATGTTTCGGTAGCTAGCTAGAGCCTTGAATAACAGTATGTCATCTTAAAGGGCTTTGTAAAACAGGACAATTATTCTCATAGAGTTAAAGCTATATAATGGCATCAGTATCACAATGATGATGGGGATGATTGTAATGAATGACTAGTACTCACACAGGTCACTGTATTAATAGAGGGGCTGAGGACAGAGAGGGGGGAGCGGCAGGAGGAGGGCTGCATTTCACAATACTGGCAGGTGTTTTGCCTATTTCCAGAAAACTACCTACCAAAGCTTTAACAAGCTTAAATTAATTAATACAATGATCCTGCAACGCTAGCAGTGAAACAATCCCCTCATTGATATTGCGGTATGTTAATGTAATCTGACTACTCTGGGTATAAACTCTGGAATGCCCTAATGAGATATTTCCCTTATGTGCATTTGCTTCAACAAACTAACTGCATTATATATCTAATATGACATGCTGTTCTGTTTTATTTTCTAAGATGCTCAGAGACAGCTGGCACAATTTAACTAAAGGTTCTCCAACTCTCTCATTGGGTAAGGGAGGTTGCAAGAGATTGCGGATTAAAACTCCATTACATAACAGACTTATGTTTTGCTCATTATCCACAAAGGGGGCTCACTTTATCAAAAGAAAATATACCAAAAAAAAAATACATCTGCGGCGGACCTTACAAATAAACCCTGCCCTTTTTTTTGGGATCAGCAGTGTCCTAAGGCATTTGACAAAAATGCAAATTAATTTAAATAATTGCAGCCAACTTCATCCCTAATTAGAGTTCGTTCTTCTGCTCTCTAATGGTTGCTGACATAGTTCTTTGCACATTTTACAGTCACTTACTTTGCAATGCTTTAGTCATTGTGGCAAAAAGTAACACCAGGATAATCTGAATTCTACATACCTGGCTGTTTGGAATCACCACAGTTCTATTGTGGTAATTCTCTACCTGATTGGAATATAACAGATGTATGTGTATTATAAAATTTCAAGTTTAACAAAAGCAGAGTAAATTACAGAATAATAGACTATCGAGTTGCACATACCTGTTAACAAAATGCTTTGAAGATGGCCTCCAATGACAAATGACTCTCATTTCTGAGAATGCACACTTGTTTCTTGTTTCATGTCACTGATGTTTAATCAACACAAAAGGAATCTCTTTGCTCACAGCTCTACAGCTCGCTTGCCTGAATCTCCTCCCTTAGGCACACTAACACCCTCTGGACACCGATTGTGCACGCCCACATTTGCATTCCATTCTCACACTTGTAAACATTCACCAACACATATTCAAGACTGGGCATGTGTGCATGACCTAACATGTGGTTGAGGCTTACCGTATTGTTGTGGATTTGAAAATGTATAGTACTAATCCAATTAGTGAGCAACACACATGAATTATTATACAATGCAATTGAATAAAGAATGTACCAGAGGGATAAGGAGGTGATTACATCACTACACGCTTTAATTTTGTCCTCTTATATCTGGGGGAAAAACAAACAATGTTACATTTTCTTTACATTTTGGTATAAATCACAGAAAAGATGCAATTTACAGCCCTCTGATGAATACATGATTTTTTTTTTAAAGTAGTCAAATCAAGTCAAGTCAATTTTATTCATATAGCCTAAATCACAATTCACAAATTTGACTCAAAGGACATACAACACCCTCTATCCTTTGACCCTTGAATGCAGGAGTTGAATCTAAAATTCCTGAGAAGGTTGCCAAAAATAACAATTTCATTTCCATCGAGAGTTAATGTGCATTAATTACAAGCATGCAAGTGTCCATGTATTGGTAAAAAGAAAAGAAAAAACAATGATTGTTTAAACTGTCCGCTGCATTGCCACAGGATTATGTCTGCCAAATGACAACACATGAATAAATCAGAAATAGACATTCACACAAAATAAATCCCATCATGTCATGCTGTATTGGCAGTGTTCAAGAGCTGATTTAGGGTGACATTTCTCCATGATGAAAAGTATTCATTGCATTCATTCATTCATTCATACTGTCCTATTTTTTCCATACTGTGACTGAAGATCATGTACCAATGTGCCAAAGTCCCTCATGCCTTTTATTCCTCTGTTTTTTGTTCAATCTGAACTGCTGGTCGGCTCTCGGGTAGTTGTGGACAAAGCTCCTTGGTATGATCCTTAACGACAGGTGTAGGCAGCTGATAACAATTCAGCTGAGCCTTGAACTCCTCCAACTCCTTCTCCTCCACCTCCCTCCTTCTGCTCAGTAGGTACAAGTCTTCAGATTGCCTCTTGTTTGACTTCACAATCCACCGCATCACGACACAGTCTGGACAGGATGTATAGAGGAAAGTCCCGTTGAGCTCGAAGCGATTCCCCACATCAAAAGTGAAGGTGCTGCCCTTTACCAAGATTTTGTAGTGCAGGTACTGGCATTGATCGCCAAAGCGGTTGATTTGGGTATAAGAGAAGTTGGACGTTTCAAAGTTGGATGTTTCACTGGAGTTGGAGATGTATATAGTGATGCTGTCTCTTAGTCTCAGGGCCTCCATGGAGGGCAGGTTGTTTAGACTGCCTGCAACTAAAGCCCATCTGCCCTCCAAATGATGAGCATCCAGCTGATCCATAGGCTGGACCAATGTTTCACAGACCAGAGGAGCTGAACGGCTCACAGACATCAAGCAGAGGAGAAAGGTAGCAAAAACAGCAAACATGTTGAAATTATACTGATTCTGTGTTGATATCTTGTATTCACCTTTTAATCTGTGGTCCCAGTTATAATTTATCACCTAGAGTGGAGCTGGATGAAGAATGCTTGTCCAGTTTTATAGTACAACTTGCATTAAGAATCCAGAGTCCAGTCTTGCTACACAGTACAGGTTCATGACCCCTTATCTACAGTTACTGAACAACTGAAGTAACAGAATCATAGAGTTCATTTGCCTGAAGTGACATGCAATGGACTCTATGATTCTTTCAATAACATTTAAGGATTTTCTGTGTATAAGAAAATGTAAGGTGAGCTAACATATAGACTTTGGAGAGAGGTTTGTTAAAGATACATGCATATTATTATTATTTTTTTAAGATAATTTTTTTGGGCATTTTAGGCCTTTAATTCCACAGGACAGATGAAGACATGAAAGGGGAGAGAGAATGGGAATGACATGCAGCAAAGGGCGGCAAGTCGTAGTCGAATCTGCGGCCGCTGCGTCGAAGAGTAAACCTCTATATATGTGCGCCTGCTGTACCAACTGAGTTACCCGGCCACACGTGCATATTATTATTAAAAGATTTTTTTAAAAACTGGCGCATTAAAGAAAAATCATAGTTAGTGTGGATCTATAGACACTCAAATGGTATGTGGGTAAAACATTTAAATGACAAAGAGAAAAGACTCCTCCAGTTTCCAACCCTGTCACCTAAACATTACATTTCGTCTACTTATATGGGAGAAAACACTGTGCAATTTATTCTATTACATTTAGGTATGAATCACTCACAGGAATGGTATGTGTCCAGTGAATGTCTCAGCTACAATAGGCCTTTTTTTATTACAGCAGACATTTTGGCTCTAGCAGTAAAAGCACAGGTGTTACTAATAACAATAACCATAGCTCTGTTCACTGAAGTGTCATGTGACAGTGTGACAGTCAGCCAGCATGCACGATACCAGGACCCTAAAACTAAGGCAGCTAAATGGACTTTAGCCATCATGTGCTTTTACAGTGACAAGTCAAAATGTCTTGCATTAAAAAGTATTATTCATTATGCAATTTACCATAATGACTGAAACTATTTATTGTTTAAAGCAAAAGATAAACATTTTGGCAAACTGTATTCCTCTAAATGAGAAGGGATCTTCTCAGAAAACTCTCAGTAAGAAAGCAAATAAGTGCATTTCCCAAAAGGCTTTATCCTTTAAGTGCCCTAATGCAAAAATCCGACATTCCTGGCAAGTTTGCCAAAAATAAACTTCCAGTGAAAGTTAATGGACAACAAATGAAACTTGATAATGCATACTGCTCAACCTTCTGTCATTGACATACAGCACTGTAGTGCAATGTCATTTACTCTATGTCGCCAAATATCATTAGTTAATGAATCAAAGTCTCTTAGGCCTTTTGTACATCTGTCTTTGCATCAGTTTGAGCTGCTGGATCACTGGTGGTCTGTTTTGGACAAAGCTCCTTGGTAGGATGCATCATAACAGGTGGAGGCATGTTCAGACACTCCACCTGAGCTCTAAACTCCTCCATCTCCTTCTGCTCCAGCTGTCTCCTCCTGCTGAACAGGTAGAAGTCTACTGACGCCCTCGTCTCTCTCTCCAGAACCCAGCGAATCACGAGACAGTCTCGACAGGATGTATACAGGAAGGACCCGGTGAGGTTGAAGAAATTGTCTAGATTATGGAGAAGTTGTAAAACAGATAAAAGCACTCGTCATCCAAACGATTGCCCTGGGTGTAGGAATAGACAGAAGTTTCACTGGAATTGGAGAAGTACACGGTCATGCTGCCTGTGGGATTTTCTAGAATGGGTGTGCTCAGACTGGCTGCAGCTAAAGCCCATCTGCCCTCCAAATGATGAGGATCCAGTTGATCCAAAGGCCGGACTAAGACTTCACAACCCAGAGGAGCTGAACGGCTCACAGACACCAGGCAGAGGAGAAAGATGGCACCCTCACTAAACATATCTCTGTATGTTGAAATCATAATGCTTTGTAAAGATATCCCCTCTTCACTCCTCCCTTTATGTATTTGTCTCATCAAGAGTGGAGCTGCTTTTATAGCATAGATATATCTATGGTTTTATAGTACAACTTGCATCAAGAAACTACAGGTTTGCAGGAAAACCTCATCCATCATCCAGCTGTACAATCCATTATTGTGCAATGAAAGAAAGTTTGATTATTGTGGGAATCATCAATCTTTGCATTGAAATAACTCCATTGGTCTAACCTGCAATCTTCACTTGCCTGGGTTAGACAAGGTTAGAGAGATACACACAGAGCAAAAAATAAGTATTTAGTTATGTATACATCAAGTTTACAACTAACCATTATTTTCATTATCAATTAATGTTAAAATTATTTTTTTGATAAATTGATGAATCTACAACATGTCAGAATAGTGAAAAACGCCAGGATGACATCTTTAAATTGTTTGGTTTGTCTGACCAACAGTCCAAAGCACCAAAATATTACATTTATAGTCATTGAAAAATACAAAATCCAGAAGATACTCACATTTGTGAAGCTGGAACAGGTAAATACTGGGGCATTTTAGCTTAAAACCAACAGTGATTAAAACCGTTGCTGATTATTTTTCTGTTTGAGTAATTGAAAAATGTAAGTTATAGATAAGTCAATGAATTGTTTCGGCTTTATTCAGGGATATAATCAATATCTTATTTCTTCTATGATGTTCATTTTAAATATAAGAAGAGTTTACTCTGGGATTCTGTCAGTAACATTCAAGGACTTTCTGTTCTTCCCTCACGAAAATAAATGTTGGGATGAGCTTAGATAGACTTTGGAGAAGAGTGGATTTTACACATGTACATTTAAATTTTAATGCTGGAGCTGTTTCTATGTTTGAAGAACTCTAGATATGCTGGATGACTCAACTAAAGCCTGTCTGCCCTCCAAATGACGAGAATCCAATTGATCCAAAGGCCAGACCGAGAACTTCACAACCCAGAGGAGCTGAATGGCTCCTAGACATCAGGGAGAGGGGAGTGATGGTGTACACAGCAAACATGTCTTTGTATTATAAAGTACTGTCTGCTGTCTATTGTATTGTCTGCAAGCAACGCTGTCAAATAAAATTTAGGCTGGTTAAAAGGTCAGGCTGGTTTTTACAATTGTTTTAGAGACCTCCAGTTTCACAATGCTACCAATGCCAAAGAGCAGAGTCCCCTTTTCCATGTGTGGATTCTCTGGTTGTGAAATGAAGGAATGTTTTGTGTACGTACTGTAACTATTAAATATTAACACTGGTTGTCCCTCTCTTACCTCTGTCTTACCACCGTGCCTGTGCTGTTGTTGGTTGACTGTTAAGGCTGTTTTACAGTCCTGCGTAGGCTCCACGCAGAGCTTTTGCCGTAGCCTACGTAAGTGGCCTGATGTTTATACTTGTGCGTTGGTGTGTGCATTGAGCCAGCATGTGTGTGTGTGTGTGGGGAGTGGGTGATAAAGTGAGGGATCAGTGAGAGAGTGACGGCGATTAGCTTTGGAGCGAGTACCGAATCTAGAGTCATAGTGAGAGAAACGGTGTCTCCCCTGTTCTTTCTGACCACGGTGGGAAATCTGTAGCAAGAAAAGTTAACCCTCTCCTTGATTTCATGTTGTTGGAAATGAGTCAGGGGAAATGCAACGCTACCAAGCCACGGCCGAGTGTAGTTACATTTTTCGAGAGGCGCACGTCAGGCTACGGCGTACGGGGTCGATTCTACGCACAACAATAAAACGGCCTTTAAGCACAAATAGTTCATAAAACTGCAATTGTGCTGTTTTTACATTTTACTTTCTCAAATTACTTTTTAAGCAGTTTATGTGATGAAAACATCTAAGCCTGAGAAAGACAAAAATAAAGAGACCATCAAATCCCATCTCCACTTTGCATACCTGACATACAAATAGACATAAATAACACTTTTGAATATAGAAACTCACAATCGTGTTTGTACAAATCAATTTAATTACTAAAATGATTAAAGTGGCTTCAAGCTAAATGAGACTAGAGATACGTTTAACTTTATTTTAATTTAACAGATTTAATTTTAAAGTCTTCATGGCAAGTTTTCTTTATCATATTGATATAGATTTTTGACAAAATCAGAGGGAGTTCTTTGAGTCTGTCTGTTGAGAACTTTAAATCACTGAATGCCATCGGCAACCACACCACATTATCCCCATTTACCTACAGTGTGCCACACTGACCCTTATTAAGACAACAACAGCGGTGTCACTCTCTCTCCTCCAGACATTTATTGACTCAGCAAGCTGTAGGTATAGGTAGCCCTACGCCTGGTGAAAATCCACTAACAAGGCCGTGTGGTCACATGTTTTATGCAAGTCATCACTATCAAAAATTACATTTTATCTAGAACTTGCTGATCAAGTCAGGATGCTGAAGTTTTAGACTGTGGTGACACTATGTGCAGCCTTGGAGATTGTGATCCCTTTGATGGTGGTGGTGGTGGTTCAAATGTGTAAAATCAAATCATGTTTTACAGCCCTTGAAAACTGCCCGTGAAACCTCTGCTGATACAGAGAATTTTTTTTCAGTTATGTTCAATACAAATACATTTTAAAACGTTCTTTAAGGTGTAATTCATCATTGAGCATGCCATGTTCAAATATGTGCTTTTTACTGTAAATATAATGTTGCCACTTAAGCGGACACTGAATTGCATATACTGTATATTTCTCTGTGTCACAAAATGTGGTCAATTGTTTCAAATAACAAACTCAGACTCAAACAAGCAAAAATAGGTTGCATCCTGAAAATGTATTTAATTCAAGTTACAGATCAGTTAAAAGGTAAAATAGACAGACACAGAAACACAGAACATCATCACTGATTTTGACGCACTATTTATTGAAACTGTGTGACTAATTCTTAAATGTCTTTCAGTTCTTCTGTGCCTCTGTTTCCTCCTCAGTTGGCTGCTGGATCGCCGGCCGTCTCTAGTGGACAGAGCTCCTTGGTAGGATCCTTCACAACAGGTGGAGGCATGTTGAGACACTCCACCTGAGCTCTGAACTCCTCCATCTCCTTCTGCTCCAGCTGCCTCCTCCTGCTGTACAGGTAGAAGTGCTGCCGCTTCCCAGACTCCACATCAAAGCGCAATAGTACGCAGTCATGACAGGATGTATAGATGAAGGTTGTGGTGACGTTGCCATCGTCATAGGTGAAGTGGCTGCTCTCCAGGGAGATGTTGTACGATACATAGTAGCACTTGTTATTTACACGTTTGCTGCGACTCAAGGTGATGTTGTTTTCGCTGGTGGTGTTGCTGGAGAAGTCAGCAGAGGCACTTTCACTGCTTCTTAATCGCTCCATGAATGGCAGATGACTCAGACTGGCTGCAACCATAGCCCGTCTTCCCTCCAAATGACGAGGATCCAGTTGATCCAAAGGCCGGAGCAAGACTTCGCAGGCCAGAGGAGCTGATTGGCTCACAGACATCAGGCACAGGAGAACAGTGGTGCCCACGGCAAAAAACATATTGTGTTTTTTGAAGGCGGTCGCTGGGAAACCTCTGTCAGTAACACTGTTGTGTTCAATGGAGAATGTGACTGGTAAAGAGATCCGGCTGCTTTATAGTTGTCTTAGAAACCTCCAGTTTCACAATACAGAAAATACCAGAGAGCAGAGTCCCTCTTTCACTTGTAAATTCTGTGATTGTGAAATTAAATAATGTTTGGAGTACTGTGACTTTTAGGCGTTTACACAAGAGGTTTACTTATTGGCTCTCTTTTAACTCTGCAGTGTTGTGGGTTCACTGTGTTCTACGTGTTATTAATATAATAAAACCATTATATTTTGTGTTTCTAATGGAATACTGGAAGACACTGCAGATTTGAATGATTTGAATGTTGGTTGATTTTTAATAATCAGTGTTTTACATAATTTTTCTTAGAAGACATTTTGACATGTCACAGTAGGAAAAGCAAAGATGTAACAATGAAGCTGATTTGATTTCAGAGTTCTTGGCATGCTGGCTCCCTGTCTCTCTCACTTAAAGGTCCAGTGTGTAACGTGTTTAGTTGTTCAAAATCTGTGTTGCCCGTTCACAAATTTGTCCTTTTTCATGAATATTTACCACCACCATCAATTCCAAGTATTCCTTTTGGCTTGAAATTTTACATTTGCATTCGCATGAACTGGGGCAGACGCTCCATATTCATGCGCCATCTTGAAATACATTAGCCGGTAAGATACATACAGGACATACTGCTCCGCCTTTCACATTTTCGCTGTCACACAATAAACTCCCAGGTGCTGCTAATGCTGCTAATGGGTATCGGTATCGGAAACATGGAGGACCACACGTATTCAAAATCCAAATTTCAGGAACAGGAGTCTTCTTCTTCGCCCAGACAAAGAAAAAGGATATTGAAAAGAGCAAGAGAGCGGCTTTTTGAAGATGAAGGCTAACGTAGCTGTAATACGTACTTTGAACTGCGTGGTGCGAGAGAGTTGATTGCGATATATGATCTCAATGCTAGATGGGAGAAATTCCTACACATTGGACCTTTAAAAAGAACATAGTTGTTGTGAGTTTAATTAGTGTGCTTTTCCTATCTAAAATGTCTGCTGTGAAAGAGCTCTATCCTCTCTTACAGCTTTTTTCGATTGCTAAACGACTGGAGAAAAACTGGAGACACGTGCAAAACTCTAACTACAGTCTGCACAGCAGCAGTTCATGTGGACCAAACTCTAGTTCCTTTTTCATCGATTGAACACAGTTTTCAAAACACGTATCCCATGGCTTTAATCACAACCTGCACAGCACTGTGAATTTACAGCACTTTGTTCAAATGCTAACACACTGCTGTCAAAACCGTTAACCACACATTCAAAACAGAATGGATTTCTGCCTGGTGCATTTCAAACACTGTTGATTGCAATTTCAGCTGAAAGCCTAAGGAGTTGTCTTGTTTCAGACTTGTTAGTGAACACATACAGTAGGGACAGCTCGGAAAGACTTTTTTTGGAAATAAAGAATACCAAGTAAGAATGAAACAGTTATACGCTGTAACGCTGCGAGAAACAGTGAATGGGTAAAAAAGAGCAAAGATGAGATGTCTGAGGTTACATACACAGCTATAAAACATCTGAAAAAACACTAGAATTACTCCAGTAAAACTGTGCACTTTCAGAAAGTAATGGAGGTGTAAGCAATAGAAACACCACATGCATTTGTATTTATAGATGATGCAGGTGCATGGCAAGCCAGGACATCCAATGTAATGATAAAAACGTGTGGCCTGATGCTGGAGAGAGGCAGGATTAGCCCCACAATTCTTTGTTACTACGTATTATGTACCTTTAGTTTGTAACTTTTTTTCCCAGTAATTATGTAAATTACTACAGACGAAATAAAAAATATATCTATTGAAGCAAATTGCTGATTTTCATTCCTTCTTGTTTACCTAAAAAACTGGTTATTTTATGAAATAGTTCATGTGAAATAATTAAATCAGGAGAGACTTCGTTGTCTTCGTTATAACTCCATTGTTATAAAATAATATTTTTAAAGGGTTCGAGAAGCCAAGACATATCCCCCCCGATGGAGCCTAGACACTGGTGATGATGGAGAACCCGAAGACCGAATGAAGGAGCGGTCTGCCGGAAGGGGACTCACGGTGCCGTGGTTGACGAAGACCAGAGGTGGAAGGGGAGGAGGAGGGTTGCACTTTTGCCTGAAAAGACAGCTGACAGCAACGGAGAAAAGACATTTAAAGCAGGACGTCATGCTGGGATTGGATCATGAATTTCGTGGCCAATTCTGGTTGGGTACTGGGTTGGTTTACTGAAAAGTGAACACCTCTAAACAGCTGAATAGTTTTAGGAAGAGAGAGAGGTGTCTTCCTGAAAGAATTTGCACTGGGCTTCATTTGCAAGCTACTCTTTTCTAAAATATTGATTTGTGTGAAATCACTGAAATTATTTAAACTGTAAAAAGTTTCTAATTTCTGTATTGGTGTTTGGCTAGTGTTTTTACTCTCAGTGTGTTCTGAGTGACAGTGTGTGTTAGCTCAGTGAAGATTGTTCATAGTGTTGAGAACACTATTACTATTACTAGTGATGAGAACTGTTTAGCTCAGGTGACTGTTGGGAATGCTGACTGTAGTTAGAGTGTAGTTAATGTGGCTTCAGTTATAGAAATCAGGAAAAAAAAGAGAGGATAGAGTTTTTTTCACAGCAGACATTTTAAATAGGAAAAGCACACTAATAACACTAACAGAGAAAATGCAGTCTGTCTGAATAAAAATAGTCTTGTCCACTTGTCCACTGTTGTTGGCTAGAAATGATAAGCCTGCTTTTGTTTAGGATGGTGATGGCGCAGTGGATATGGCACGTGTCTTTGGTGTGGGAGGCCTGGGTTCAATTTCATCAACCAATGTGTCCCCGAGCAAGACACTTAACCCCTTAGTTGCTCCAGAGGCGTGTGACCTCTGACATATATAGCAATTGTAAGTCGCTTTGGATATAAGTGTCAGCTAAATTATTACTATTACTATTACTATTTGTGTGTATCCAGTCCCAGAAATGCTTGTTACTAATCCTAGCTTCTGGGGAGTTTACTCCCCGGAGTCCTTATGTTTTTTCCCCCAGCGTATTTCCTTGGAGAACGTTGGCACCAAGATCCTGGTTCCAGCTCTCGCCGTGGTCCTGCTGCACTCCCTGCTGAGCTCAGCGGTGCCCTGCAATGTCATGCAGCTTCCTGCTGAACCCTGCAGCTCCCCGCTACATCCAGTCACTGTTCCATTATTAATGTGACTATTATCGCCACTGTTCATCACACCCCCAACCGGCTCCGTCAGACACCGCCTACCAAGAGCCTGGGTCTGTCCGAGGTTTCTTCCCAAGAGGGAGTTTTTCCTCGCCACTGTCGCACTGCTTGCTCTTGAGGGAATTACTGTAATTGTTGGAATTGTTGGGGCTTTGTAAATTATAGAGTGTGGTCTAGACCTACTCTTTCTGTAAAGTGTCTCGAGATAACTCTTGTTATGATTTGATACTATAAATAAAATTGAATTGAATTGAATTGAATTAAATGACATGTAATGTAATGTTTATTGCTATGTAAAATTGAAGACGTTTTAAAAATTACAAAGAATTTCAATTGGGAAATCAGCCCCTGGTACAGTATCATTGTAAACTGCATAATGTGCTGTGCAATAATGGTGATGTTGACAGGGGTAGCAACAGTAACCACGAAATTAATTTGAATGATTAAAATTGAAATTCTAAAATACATTTTAAAGTTGAGGTCCGTCATGACAACAGCTCCATCTTAGTTTATTTTGCACGTTTTTTTTTTTTTTTCATTCATCATGTTCAAAGTATCTTCAAATGATCTGAAAAACAAACTCTTTTCAAAAAGTAGCATCTTAAAAATGCATTTATTTCCAGTTTAAAGGTATATATCATATAGATTTGTATAGAAATACAGATGTGATGGTTTCCAATAGGTAACGTCTACTGTATTATGTTAATAACATAACAGAGAATATCTGTCAAAGTCACTGACATTTTTAGATGGTGCCATGTTGTTGTGCATTCAGAAACAAAAGAAAAGGCAATTTAACATCTCCACAAAACATCCACTGATGGTGACATACAGAACATGTTATCAACACTATGGGACTACTGGTCTTTTTAATTGTCTCTCAATTGTTCTGTGCCTCTGTTTCCTCTTCAGTTGGCTGCTGGATCGCCGGCCGTCTCTTGTGGACAGAGCTCCTTGGTAGGATCCATCACAACAGGTGGAGGCATGTTCAGACACTTCACCTGAGCTCTGAACTGCTCCATCTCCTTCTGCTCCAGCTGTCTCCTCCTGCTGAACAGGTAGAAGTGCTGCCGCTTCCCAGACTCAACGTTCAAAAGCGCATCAGCAAGCAGTCTTGACAGGATGTGTGAACAAAGTTTCCGGTGAGGTTGCTGTTGTCTGTCCCATCATAGGTGAAGCTGCTGCCTTCCAGGGAGATGTTGTATGAATGGTACAGGCACTTGTTATTTAAATGGATGCTGCTAGAGTAGGAAATGTTAGTGTCACTGGTGTTGCTGGAGAAGTTAACGGTGGCACTGTCTCTTTGTTTGAATCGCTCTATATGTACGTGAGGTTGTTCAGAGTGCCTGCAACCATAGCCCATCTTCCCTCCAAACGACCCAGATCCAGTTGCACCAAAGGCTGGACCAAGACTTCACAGACCAGGGGAGCTGAACGGCTCACAGACACCAAACAGAGAAGAGTGATGGCACACGCAGCACTAAACATGGTATTGTTTGAGGGAAGTCGCTGTCAGTCACACTGTTGTGTTTAACAGAGAATGTGGCCGGTAAAGAGATCTGGCTTCTTTTATAGTTATATCAGAAAATTCCAGTTCGATAATATGCAGAAAATACTAGAGAGCAGAGTCCCTTTTTTCCCCCTGTGGATTTGATGATTGTGAAATGAATGAATGTTTTGAGTACGGTCTGTCACTATCTTTTGTTTGTAGAGTTTTGTTTTTAGTTGTGGGTACACAGTGAGAAAACCATGAAATCCATTGCTTAGTTCTCTTTACATCTCTTTAATTGAAGTTCTGTAAAATTAATATTTGTGATGGAATACCAGAAGTAGCAGATATTAACAGTAGGTGGTCTGTGAATGCAAGCTGCACACACTCATTTTCTGGTGGTATTTTTTATTAAACTTATTGTGATCAATACACATCTGAGTCTCTGGAGGACTGAAGTATGAAGCGATGATAACTGCTTCAAACTCAATATAATTATAATAGATTTTCACTTTGTCGGGTTAGATTTGCTTTTCTGATTAGGGCTGAACGATTAATCGCATTTGCAATAATATCGCAATATGTTAAAACTAGAGATGTCCCGATACCGGTATCGGTATACGGCTCGATACTGCCTAAAAACGCTGGTATCGGTATCGGGAAGTACTGGAGTTTATGCACCGATCTGATACCACGTAATAAAGCCCTAAAGAAAATCTACGTTAAAGTAGTTCTTTTCCGTTATAATTGACTGTCAAACTGCATAATTAAAGGAAAGTTCTGTGGCATTCATTGTTGTTCCTGTTTCACAAAGAGTTTAACCTGAGCCAGACCAACAACAAAGATAGAAATAATATCACATACCACTATCCACATACAGGGATAGTGGTATACAGTTGTTAAAACATAATAAAATATATGATACATTGGTATAGGATCGGTACTTGTGTCGGCCGATACGCAAGTTCAGGTATCGGAATCGGTATCGGAGAGCAAAAAATGGTATCGGACCATCTCTAGTTAAAAATGTGATTTTCTAATCGCAAAGGCTGCACTCTGCCGAGAAAGCATCAACTTGGCACGCTAACGCTATGCCGTACCTTGACCTGTTGTACAATGGCCTCAGGCTCGACAGAAACTTTAGTCCCAAATAGGAACAGTATGTCACTTGTGTGGGAATATTATGGTTTAAAAAAAAGAAGATGATGCGCAGCTTCAGGTATTGTGCAAAACCTGTCTTGCTAATGTTGCTACCTCACGGGGTAACACTACGAACCTGTATCAGCACTTAAAAAAACAACAACACAAAGCCATCTAAGACAGTTGCATGGCTAAAATGCCAAACACCAGTTTGTCAAGTAAGCAAACTACTACCCGACAGCCATCACTCAACAAAATGTTTGAAAGCATAACGTTAACTCCATATGAATGTACTTTAAAAAGGAACGAGGAAATTACTCAAGCAGTAACAGAGTTTATCGCCAAAGACATGATGCCCCTTAGTACGGTCACCAAGCCTGGGTTCACGGCTACACGGAGCGTATGTTTAGCGCCGGATAGATGGATAGATTTGATCGGAGCGGGAATTGCTAATGGTGAGAAATTGCTTCCTGTGTGATCAGGATCACTATGGCTGGTAGTGCCATACTCACTGCACTTTAGTCTGCACTGTGTGTTGCTGTTAATGACTAGAGATAATTACGATTCATATTTAGATATTAATGTTCAGACGGTGATTACATTTAACTTTGAGTTACCTAAATATTTCCAAAGAGGTACAGGCAGATATTTCTCTGCTTTTTGTTTTCTGCATTTTTGTTTTGTTACTGACTGGAGATCAGTAATATATACTATATTTTTACTTAATTAACTGTCTAGTGAAGTTCAAAGACAGTGTTTAAAAAGTGCAACCCACATGTTTACATATGTTTATTACAGTAAATAATAATCTAAATACGGTAAAGCCACATATTTGTTTTTATATTTCTGAATCTGCACTTTAGTTTGTGTTATTTGTTTCTGACTTTTATATGAATGTTTCCACCAGGCTTGGTCAGTGCTCAATATACTACTGTGATTGAAGTAGTTAAATAAAAGATGTCATTCATATAAATTCATGCATCACCTAATTTCATCATCACTTACAGGCCTGGCCTCCAGGAAAGAACAGTTTGTTCAATCTATCTAATCTTGTGTTGTTCATACTATACAATGATTTATTGCTTGTCTTTGTTGAATAATACAGAAGACAAAGAGCTTAAAAGATAATCACATATTAAATCTCAATCACAATATTGGTGAAAAAAAATTGCAATTAGATTATTTTCCAAACTCATTCAGCCCTATTTCTGATTTGAAATTCATTTTCACATTGAGTTGTCTGAGACACTGCTCTGGAAATAAAGACATCCCTTAATGAGAGCAAGCACACATATAGTGTAATGTAGACTAACAAAACATATCAACTATTATATATTATATTGTACATGCATGAAGGTAGAGGTAAGGATGTTTACTCCCTGTTTTTCGGTGTGTCCATACACTGAGTTGGATCAGAAACCTCCAGTTTGGCAACACTGTCAATGCCAGAGTGCAGAGTGCCTTCTTCACCTGACAATTCTGTGATTGTGAAATTATGGAAATATTTCAGAAACCTTGACAAATCAAACCATGGATTAAAGATGTGTGCTTTATCTGAACATGTGTATAATTACACATATTGAGGAAAATAAGCGCACACTGGTCATGGATAAAAGCTGTATATTAACATTTTTGTAGATTATCTTTGTTCATTTAGTGTGAACTAAATATTTGAGTTAACAAACTTTAAAAATATATTCATTTTTAACAAGCAAAACATTAATAAACACATTGAACACACACAAAGACAGATAGAAGACAAGATCCTTCCCTAGTCTCTCCTTACAAGTTGGCTACACTATGTTGCTTAGTGTATATGCATATATACAAAATACAAATGGACATACGTATACTGTAAATATGAACAGACATGTAGTGGCAATCTGTCCACAAAAAATGCCACTGCAGGGAATTTGAAGCCATTTCCAACTCTTGCTGTTGCAAAAAATGAGGTCCGCCATCGCCGTGTAGTTAATCCTTTATTGTATAAATGTATTTAAAAACACATACAAAAAACTGACTTGAAAGATTAAAAACGAACAGACGAGATCTAAAACCATCACTATCGCACAGCTGAGTGGCTTCCCAGACTCACCTTGATTCCCTTACTACCCGGGCTAATTAGCACATACACACAGGTGCGCAGGTGACGTAAAGATCAAACCATTCACACAAACCTACCACCCACCCACACACACTATCCATGCACACACACATCCAAATTGGCTACAACAATACATACTTACAATTTTAGACAAAGTTTGACAACTTTCTGCCTTTATTGTTAATCAAATACAATCAATAAAAATATATATGTACATATTCAGGGTTTATACTGAAACTGTATTAAAATGTGCTTATACTTTGTTTAGCATACTGCAAGTTCTTGGTTGTTAAAGTCTGGAGATTAATGCCATATAACTATTTCAAACTAAATGAGATATGTAAGGTAAAATGTTCTTTTCAAATTTGAATCTCTTCATTCCTTATACCTACAGGGAGACACGTCTCTGAATATAACCGACTTTCCTGTAAGAGAGCTGTGGCACACACAAACAAACGTGCTGAAATCACAATGCACTTTTGGTTTATTATTTACACCTGTACTTTATCTGCTGTGACATGTCAAAATGTCCTACATGGAAATTTCTTGAAAACTGACATTTTTTATTAAAATAAATTAAACAAGAAGACTGGTATACTTATTACCGGAACTTTGCTTGCTATACAGTATTATCTGCTTAATTGTGACCCTTCACAAAGATTTGTACCTTCCCAGATTGAATTTCATAAGAATATGAAATTATTAGTAAGTTCAGATGAAGCCAATTCACTATAAGGGAAATACTTGAATTTTTCTGTAGTGGTTGCATTAGGCATATTTTATTTTTTTTATTATTATATCAAACATATTAACATGAGAGGAAACTCATAGGATGGTGTGTGGAGATAAGAAAATGGTCTTCACATGTGTTTGTAATCAAGTGAATTTATTTAGGATATGTCATTAAGAAAGCCTTATTTTCACATTTATTTAAGAATTTAAAGTTGGTTATTGTAGCTCCCATAGATACGCATGGAGGGGATGAACTGATTGTGGATTAACAAGCAGTTAATCTGTCTTTCTGTAAACATGAAACATAATACTGTATGATAAAGACACATTCACTGTTGTACTGCAGGAAGGTTTTTATGATTATTCATGAAATCTCACATTCAATTTTTAACATCTGCCCTAAAGCAGTAACAGACACTGTATCGACATACATGTTATTGACACTGTGAACAGATATCATGTACCAAAGTCTCCTAAGCCTTTGGATCCTCTGTTTTCTCCTCAGTGTCTATCGCTGCTGCAGTGGGATTTGCTTTGGACAAAGCTCCTTGGTAGGATCCATCACAAAAGGTGTCGGCATATTCAGACACTCAACCTGAGCTCTGAACTCCTTCAACTCATTCTGGTCCACCTCCCTTCTTTTGCTGAACAGGCACACCTCCACTGTCTTATGTTTTGGTGTATCCATGACAAGCTTAAGCATCATACAGTCTGAACAGGACGTATTGAAAAGGGTCCCATTGTAGGTAGACATCTGCCCAATCTGAGCGTTAAAGGTAGGGCCTTCTATTGAAATCTCCTTGGACATAGAGTGGCACCGGTCACCATTACGATTGGCTTGGGTGTACGTTGAGTTGTAGAAATCAATTCGTAGACTTTCGGCATAAGGAAGAGAGAAAGTCAATACAAGATTTTCAGGTTTAATGATTTTCAGACTGCTTGCAACCATAGCCCATGTGCCCTCGTAGTGACGAGGATCCGCTTGATCCAAAGGCTGGACCAGGTCTTTACAGTCCAGAGGAGCTGAATGGCTCAGGGACATCAAGCAGAGGAGAGTGATGGCGCACAGAGCAGACATGTCTCTTCTTGTCAAAATCATACACCTGTACAGCTGGACTGTGGCACTGCTGCGTCTGTCTGAAAGTACTGCGGTGTAGATTCTTGTCTGGTTTTATAGCTGCATCAGGAAAAAAAAGGAGATTTCACAATACTGAGAGCAGAGTCCACCTGTGTTCTCTGTGTTAGGACAATTAGAATTATTAGGGCCTGAGCGCCGACAGCGGCGATAGGCCCTATTGAAACTGAAGGAATTGAATTGAATTGAAAGCAAATGAATTGCCTTTTGACATATTCAAAAACTCACCAAAATTGGCGGTCGCATCAATCCTGGTGAAAATGTATGCATTTTAAGGGTTTCGGGGATAGGCGCACAAAAATGGCTCATTAGCACCTCCTACAAAAATTATAGAAATTGAGCCCCTGCAGTACGTTTAACGTAGACTCACAAAACTTGGTACACATATGTATCATGTCAAGATGCACAGAAAACGTCATGGGAGCCATACCCTAAACCCAACAGGAAGTCTGCCATTTTGAATTGAATATTCGAAATTAGTGCGATTTTGGCCATTTCCACATGTTGTACTTTAACGAACTTCTCCTAGAGATTTCATCCGATCAACTTCAAATTTGGTCTGTGCCATCTTCATCTAGAAAAACTTTTTGTCACAGAGCGTGGCGTGGTGGGGGGGCGTGGTGTGTTTCGCCATCAAAACAGGAAGTGGGTGTAACTTGAGTGTACATTGAATTTTATGAATGTCTGGTCTACATGTGACACTGAGCCGCCCCCTATACTTTAACCACGCCCACTTACTCAGGCCACGTCCCACTTCATAACATTTGAACCGTTTAAGGTAGAGTCTTGTGTTAGGTGTCGTTGAACTCAGCAGAGAGTTTCTTTTGATTGGTGATGGTTTGGACCACCCCCTATGGTCAAGCCACAGCCCCTTTCATAACTGGTGACCCATTTAAGGTAGAGTCTTGTGTGAGGTATCACTGAACTCAACAGAGAGTTTATTTTTGATTGGTGATGGTTCCACCCGTCTCCTATGCTTAAGCCACGCCCCCTTTCATAACTGGTGACCCGTTTAAGGTCTTACTTCCTTTTTTATCGGTAAAGGTTTGCCCTGACCCCTATGCTTAGGCTACACCGCCTTTCACAGCTAATGAACTGTATGACGCAGAGTCTTGTGTGAGGTATCACTGAACTCAGCAGGGAGTTCCCTTTTCATTGGCCCGTCCAACGCTGCTTGTAACTTTAATTTGATTTATAGTTTTCTAACTCTTTTCAAATGTGATTTTTGAGTTCACTGTAACTCAGATATTGTAAATAGCAACCAATCACGTAAACTGTTTCAATGTACAACATCAATAGGTGCTTGTTTGTTGAAATCACTATAAAACCTAATCCACTGCGGGTGCCCGGGAAGCTCAGTTGGTAAAGCTTGCGCCCATATATAGAGGTTTACTCCTTGACACAGCGGCCGTGGGTTCAAAAAATAATCTTTAAAAAAAAAAACTAATACACTGTTAAATGTATTGAGGATGTGTCTACCTTAACTCACTTGCACTGAGGTTTTAAAATAAGGTTTATGGTGACAATTGTATAGGAAAGTTCCAGTTCAATCCCAGTCATTGTTTTTGCATTGTTTGTTTATCGGCACCCCCGTGCAAAGGGCAATTTCTAGGAATGTTGTTTTTTAGTGGAATAATTCAGTGAATGTGGGATGTTATTATGCCTTCGCCATCTCAACTGCCAAAACACTAGTATCATCTTTGCAACAGTACACACAATCTTCCCCTTTAGATTCATTGCTTTTATGCTTAGAATTAGACACAATGGATCTACAAAAGTATCATCTGTGAATACAGGCAGCAACATCTGGTTCTTTTGTTCTCATAGTTTGTTGCAAATTGTATTATGAAGAATTGAAAAAAAAAAAAACGTTTTTGCCTTTTTTTACTTCACTGAAGAAAATTATCAGTGATGTTCAAAGTCTGCTCATGAGAAAACAAATATGTTTTTTTTTTTTTTTATATGAAAAAGGTAGTGGCTCCTCATGCAATGGTTCTCTGAAAAATCCAATTGCTGTTGGGCAGGACCTCCTGGGAGTTCTCAGCTCAGCAGGACTTATTTTCAGAGTTACAGAGCCCATTGCTGCATCCTTTGTAGCAATGGCTTTGGTTTAGACCTTGAGATGGCAGCGTTTTTAGCCATGCAACTACTACAAGGGCAGGTGGAGCCACTGATGGGAGCTCAGGTGGCTTTGATTGACACTTGTGTAAGTGGAGGATTTATGACAAATGCAGAATGTCTCCTAGATATGTCCTGTTAGTTCTCTTCTTCCTTTCAGGGGGACATTTACCACAACTAAAGCTGCATGGATAGATACATACCAGTTGTCTGAGGGTAACTGCAGACTCCCACTCCCCTGACAGAGGAAATTACAAATAAATAACATTATGAAATGAATGGTTAAACATTATCCAGTGTGTTTGTTTTTGTATGAAGCAATGTTGTTTTGGGACAAATTGACTGTTTGAAGAACAGATACTAGAGCAAATGAGAATGTGATGCCTTTCACTTAACTCTCAGGTAAGAAAAGTCCCTGTTTGAGAAATGAATTTGAATAATTAAAATTGAAATTCCAAAATACATTTTAATGTTGAGGTCCAGCTCCATCTTAGTTTATTTTGCACGTTTTTTGTTATTCATCGTGTTCAAAGTATCTTCAAATGATCTGAAAAACAAACTCTTTTCAAAAAGTAGCATCTTAAAAATGCATTTATTTCCAGTTTAAAGGTATATATCATATAGATTTGTATAGAAATACAGATGTGATGGTTTCCAATAGGTAACGTCTACTGTATTATGTTAATAACATAACAGAGAATATCTGTCAAATCAAGTCATTGACATTGTTAGATGGTGCCATGTTGTTGTGCATTCAGAAACAAAAGAAAAGGCAATTTAACATCTCCACAAAACATCCACTGATGGTGACATACAGTACATGTTATCAACACTATGGGACTACTGGTCTTTTTAATTGTCTCTCAATTGTTCTGTGCCTCTGTTTCCTCTTCAGTTGGCTGCTGGATCGCCGGCCGTCTCTTGTGGACAGAGCTCCTTGGTAGGATCCATCACAACAGGTGGAGGCATGTTCAGACACTTCACCTGAGCTCTGAACTGCTCCATCTCCTTCTGCTCCAGCTGTCTCCTCCTGCTGAACAGGTAGAAGTGCTGCCGCTTCCCAGACTCAACGTTCAAGCGCATCAGCAAGCAGTCTTGACAGGATGTGTGAACAAAGTTTCCGGTGAGGTTGCTGTTGTCTGTCCCATCATAGGTGAAGCTGCTGCCTTCCAGGGAGATGTTGTATGAATGGTACAGGCACTTGTTATTTAAATGGATGCTGCTAGAGTAGGAAATGTTAGTGTCACTGGTGTTGCTGGAGAAGTTAACGGTGGCACTGTCTCTTTGTTTGAATCGCTCTATGTACGTGAGGTTGTTCAGAGTGCCTGCAACCATAGCCCATCTTCCTCCAAACGACCCAGATCCAGTTGCACCAAAGGCTGGACCAAGACTTCACAGACCAGGGGAGCTGAACGGCTCACAGACACCAAACAGAGAAGAGTGATGGCACACGCAGCACTAAACATGGTATTGTTTGAGGGAAGTCGCTGTCAGTCACACTGTTGTGTTTAACAGAGAATGTGGCGGTAAAGAGATCTGGCTTCTTTTATAGTTATATCAGAAAATTCCAGTTCGATAATATGCAGAAAATACTAGAGAGCAGAGTCCTTTTTTCCCCTGTGGATTTGATGATTGTGAAATGAATGAATGTTTTGAGTACGGTCTGTCACTATCTTTTGTTTGTAGAGTTTTGTTTTTAGTTGTGGGTACACAGTGAGAAAACCATGAAATCCATTGCTTAGTTCTCTTTACATCTCTTTAATTGAAGTTCTGTAAAATTAATATTTGTGATGGAATACCAGAAGTAGCAGATATTAACAGTAGGTGGTCTGTGAATGCAAGCTGCACACACTCATTTTCTGGTGGTATTTTTTATTAAACTTATTGTGATCAATACACATCTGAGTCTCTGAGGACTGAAGTATGAAGCGATGATAACTGCTTCAAACTCAATATAATTATAATAGATTTTCACTTTGTCGGGTTAGATTTGCTTTTCTGATTAGGGCTGAACGATTAATCGCATTTGCAATAATATCGCAATATGTTAAAACTAGAGATGTCCCGATACCGGTATCGGTATACCGGCTCCGATACTGCCTAAAACGCTGGTATCGGTATCGGGAAGTACTGGAGTTTATGCACCGATCTGATACCACGTAATAAAGCCCTAAAGAAAATCTACGTTAAAGTAGTTCTTTTTCCGTTATAATTGACTGTCAAACTGCATAATTAAAGGAAAGTTCTGTGGCATTCATTGTTGTTCCTGTTTCACAAAGAGTTTAACCTGAGCCAGACCAACAACAAAGATAGAAATAATATCACATACCACTATCCACATACAGGGATAGTGGTATACAGTTGTTAAAACATAATAAAATATATGATACATTGGTATAGGATCGGTACTTGTGTCGGCCGATACGCAAGTTCAGGTATCGGAATCGGTATCGGAGAGCAAAAAATGGTATCGGACCATCTCTAGTTAAAAATGTGATTTTCTAATCGCAAAGGCTGCACTCTGCCGAGAAAGCATCAACTTGGCACGCTAACGCTATGCCGTACCTTGACCTGTTGTACAATGGCCTCAGGCTCGACAGAAACTTTAGTCCCAAATAGGAACAGTATGTCACTTGTGTGGGAATATTATGGTTTAAAAAAAAGAAGATGATGCGCAGCTTCAGGTATTGTGCAAAACCTGTCTTGCTAATGTTGCTACCTCACGGGTAACACTACTACGAACCTGTATCAGCACTTAAAAAAACAACAACACAAAGCCATCTAAGACAGTTGCATGGCTAAAATGCCAAACACCAGTTTGTCAAGTAAGCAAACTACTACCCGACAGCCATCACTCAACAAAATGTTTGAAAGCATAACGTTAACTCCATATGAATGTACTTTAAAAAGGAACGAGGAAATTACTCAAGCAGTAACAGAGTTTATCGCCAAAGACATGATGCCCCTTAGTACGGTCACCAAGCCTGGGTTCACGGCTACACGGAGCGTATGTTTAGCGCCGGATAGATGGATAGATTTGATCGGAGCGGGAATTGCTAATGGTGAGAAATTGCTTCCTGTGTGATCAGGATCACTATGGCTGGTAGTGCCATACTCACTGCACTTTAGTCTGCACTGTGTGTTGCTGTTAATGACTAGAGATAATTACGATTCATATTTAGATATTAATGTTCAGACGGTGATTACATTTAACTTTGAGTTACCTAAATATTTCCAAAGAGGTACAGGCAGATATTTCTCTGCTTTTGTTTTCTGCATTTTTGTTTTGTTACTGACTGGAGATCAGTAATATATACTATATTTTTACTTAATTAACTGTCTAGTGAAGTTCAAAGACAGTGTTTAAAAAGTGCAACCCACATGTTTACATATGTTTATTACAGTAAATAATAATCTAAATACGGTAAAGCCACATATTTGTTTTTATATTTCTGAATCTGCACTTTAGTTTGTGTTATTTGTTTCTGACTTTTATATGAATGTTTCCACCAGGCTTGGTCAGTGCTCAATATACTACTGTGATTGAAGTAGTTAAATAAAAGATGTCATTCATATAAATTCATGCATCACCTAATTTCATCATCACTTACAGGCCTGGCCTCCAGGAAAGAACAGTTTGTTCAATCTATCTAATCTTGTGTTGTTCATACTATACAATGATTTATTGCTTGTCTTTGTTGAATAATACAGAAGACAAAGAGCTTAAAAGATAATCACATATTAAATCTCAATCACAATATTGGTGAAAAAAATTGCAATTAGATTATTTTCCAAACTCATTCAGCCCTATTTCTGATTTGAAATTCATTTTCACATTGAGTTGTCTGAGACACTGCTCTGGAAATAAAGACATCCCTTAATGAGAGCAAGCACACATATAGTGTAATGTAGACTAACAAAACATATCAACTATTATATATTATATTGTACATGCATGAAGGTAGAGGTAAGGATGTTTACTCCCTGTTTTTCGGTGTGTCCATACACTGAGTTGGATCAGAAACCTCCAGTTTGGCAACACTGTCAATGCCAGAGTGCAGAGTGCCTTCTTCACCTGACAATTCTGTGATTGTGAAATTATGGAAATATTTCAGAAACCTTGACAAATCAAACCATGGATTAAAGATGTGTGCTTTATCTGAACATGTGTATAATTACACATATTGAGGAAAATAAGCGCACACTGGTCATGGATAAAAGCTGTATATTAACATTTTTGTAGATTATCTTTGTTCATTTAGTGTGAACTAAATATTTGAGTTAACAAACTTTAAAAATATATTCATTTTTTAACAAGCAAAACATTAATAAACACATTGAACACACACAAAGACAGATAGAAGACAAGATCCTTCCCTAGTCTCTCCTTACAAGTTGGCTACACTATGTTGCTTAGTGTATATGCATATATACAAAATACAAATGGACATACGTATACTGTAAATATGAACAGACATGTAGTGGCAATCTGTCCACAAAAAATGCCACTGCAGGGAATTTGAAGCCATTTCCAACTCTTGCTGTTGCAAAAAATGAGGTCCGCCATCGCCGTGTAGTTAATCCTTT
Source organism: Perca flavescens (assembly GCF_004354835.1). Lineage (NCBI taxonomy): Eukaryota > Metazoa > Chordata > Actinopteri > Perciformes > Percidae > Perca > Perca flavescens. Next base: position 20,946,732 of record NC_041332.1, read on the forward strand.
ATTGTATAAATGTATTTAAAAACACATACAAAAAACTGACTTGAAAGATTAAAAACGAACAGACGAGATCTAAAACCATCACTATCGCACAGCTGAGTGGCTTCCCAGACTCACCTTGATTCCCTTACTACCCGGGCTAATTAGCACACACACACACAGGTGCGCAGGTGACGTAAAGATCAAACCATTCACACAAACCTACCACCCACCCACACACACTATCCATGCACACACACATCCAAATTGGCTACAACAATACATACTTACAATTTTAGACAAAGTTTGACAACTTTCTGCCTTTATTGTTAATCAAATACAATCAATAAAAATATATATGTACATATTCAGGGTTTATACTGAAACTGTATTAAAATGTGCTTATACTTTGTTTAGCATACTGCAAGTTCTTGGTTGTTAAAGTCTGGAGATTAATGCCATATAACTATTTCAAACTAAATGAGATATGTAAGGTAAAATGTTCTTTTCAAATTTGAATCTCTTCATTCCTTATACCTACAGGGAGACACGTCTCTGAATATAACCGACTTTCCTGTAAGAGAGCTGTGGCACACACAAACAAACGTGCTGAAATCACAATGCACTTTTGGTTTATTATTTACACCTGTACTTTATCTGCTGTGACATGTCAAAATGTCCTACATGGAAATTTCTTGAAAACTGACATTTTTTATTAAAATAAATTAAACAAGAAGACTGGTATACTTATTACCGGAACTTTGCTTGCTATACAGTATTATCTGCTTAATTGTGACCCTTCACAAAGATTTGTACCTTCCCAGATTGAATTTCATAAGAATATGAAATTATTAGTAAGTTCAGATGAAGCCAATTCACTATAAGGGAAATACTTGAATTTTTCTGTAGTGGTTGCATTAGGCATATTTTATTTTTTTATTATTATATCAAACATATTAACATGAGAGGAAACTCATAGGATGGTGTGTGGAGATAAGAAAATGGTCTTCACATGTGTTTGTAATCAAGTGAATTTATTTAGGATATGTCATTAAGAAAGCCTTATTTTCACATTTATTTAAGAATTTAAAGTTGGTTATTGTAGCTCCCATAGATACGCATGGAGGGGATGAACTGATTGTGGATTAACAAGCAGTTAATCTGTCTTTCTGTAAACATGAAACATAATACTGTATGATAAAGACACATTCACTGTTGTACTGCAGGAAGGTTTTTATGATTATTCATGAAATCTCACATTCAATTTTTAACATCTGCCCTAAAGCAGTAACAGACACTGTATACGACATACATGTTATTGACACTGTGAACAGATATCATGTACCAAAGTCTCCTAAGCCTTTGGATCCTCTGTTTTCTCCTCAGTGTCTATCGCTGCTGCAGTGGGATTTGCTTTGGACAAAGCTCCTTGGTAGGATCCATCACAAAAGGTGTCGGCATATTCAGACACTCAACCTGAGCTCTGAACTCCTTCAACTCATTCTGGTCCACCTCCCTTCTTTTTTGCTGAACAGGCACACCTCCACTGTCTTATGTTTTGGTGTATCCATGACAAGCTTAAGCATCATACAGTCTGAACAGGACGTATTGAAAAGGGTCCCATTGTAGGTAGACATCTGCCCAATCTGAGCGTTAAAGGTAGGGCCTTCTATTGAAATCTCCTTGGACATAGAGTGGCACCGGTCACCATTACGATTGGCTTGGGTGTACGTTGAGTTGTAGAAATCAATTCGTAGACTTTCGGCATAAGGAAGAGAGAAAGTCAATACAAGATTTTCAGGTTTAATGATTTTCAGACTGCTTGCAACCATAGCCCATGTGCCCTCGTAGTGACGAGGATCCGCTTGATCCAAAGGCTGGACCAGGTCTTTACAGTCCAGAGGAGCTGAATGGCTCAGGGACATCAAGCAGAGGAGAGTGATGGCGCACAGAGCAGACATGTCTCTTCTTGTCAAAATCATACACCTGTACAGCTGGACTGTGGCACTGCTGCGTCTGTCTGAAAGTACTGCCGGTGTAGATTCTTGTCTGGTTTTATAGCTGCATCAGGAAAAAAAAAGGAGATTTCACAATACTGAGAGCAGAGTCCACCTGTGTTCTCTGTGTTAGGACAATTAGAATTATTAGGGCCTGAGCGCCGACAGCGGCGATAGGCCCTATTGAAACTGAAGGAATTGAATTGAATTGAAAGCAAATGAATTGCCTTTTTGACATATTCAAAAACTCACCAAAATTGGCGGTCGCATCAATCCTGGTGAAAATGTATGCATTTTAAGGGTTTCGGGGATAGGCGCACAAAAATGGCTCATTAGCACCTCCTACAAAAATTATAGAAATTGAGCCCCTGCAGTACGTTTAACGTAGACTCACAAAACTTGGTACACATATGTATCATGTCAAGATGCACAGAAAACGTCATGGGAGCCATACCCTAAACCCAACAGGAAGTCTGCCATTTTGAATTGAATATTCGAAATTAGTGCGATTTTGGCCATTTCCACATGTTGTACTTTAACGAACTTCTCCTAGAGATTTCATCCGATCAACTTCAAATTTGGTCTGTGCCATCTTCATCTAGAAAAACTTTTTGTCACAGAGCGTGGCCGTGGTGGGGCGTGGTGTGTTTCGCCATCAAAACAGGAAGTGGGTGTAACTTGAGTGTACATTGAATTTTATGAATGTCTGGTCTACATGTGACACTGAGCCGCCCCCTATACTTTAACCACGCCCACTTACTCAGGCCACGTCCCACTTCATAACATTTGAACCGTTTAAGGTAGAGTCTTGTGTTAGGTGTCGTTGAACTCAGCAGAGAGTTTCTTTTGATTGGTGATGGTTTGGACCACCCCCTATGGTCAAGCCACAGCCCCTTTCATAACTGGTGACCCATTTAAGGTAGAGTCTTGTGTGAGGTATCACTGAACTCAACAGAGAGTTTATTTTTGATTGGTGATGGTTCCACCCGTCTCCTATGCTTAAGCCACGCCCCTTTCATAACTGGTGACCCGTTTAAGGTCTTACTTCCTTTTTTATCGGTAAAGGTTTGCCCTGACCCCTATGCTTAGGCTACACCGCCTTTCACAGCTAATGAACTGTATGACGCAGAGTCTTGTGTGAGGTATCACTGAACTCAGCAGGGAGTTCCCTTTTCATTGGCCCGTCCAACGCTGCTTGTAACTTTAATTTGATTTATAGTTTTCTAACTCTTTTCAAATGTGATTTTTGAGTTCACTGTAACTCAGATATTGTAAATAGCAACCAATCACGTAAACTGTTTCAATGTACAACATCAATAGGTGCTTGTTTGTTGAAATCACTATAAAACCTAATCCACTGCGGGTGCCCGGGAAGCTCAGTTGGTAAAGCGCACGCCCATATATAGAGGTTTACTCCTTGACACAGCGGCCGTGGGTTCAAAAAATAATCTTTAAAAAAAAAACTAATACACTGTTAAATGTATTGAGGATGTGTCTACCTTAACTCACTTGCACTGAGGTTTTAAAATAAGGTTTATGGTGACAATTGTATAGGAAAGTTCCAGTTCAATCCCAGTCATTGTTTTTGCATTGTTTGTTTATCGGCACCCCCGTGCAAAGGGCAATTTCTAGGAATGTTGTTTTTTAGTGGAATAATTCAGTGAATGTGGGATGTTATTATGCCTTCGCCATCTCAACTGCCAAAACACTAGTATCATCTTTGCAACAGTACACACAATCTTCCCCTTTAGATTCATTGCTTTTATGCTTAGAATTAGACACAATGGATCTACAAAAGTATCATCTGTGAATACAGGCAGCAACATCTGGTTCTTTTGTTCTCATAGTTTGTTGCAAATTGTATTATGAAGAATTGAAAAAAAAAAAAAAAACGTTTTTGCCTTTTTTTACTTCACTGAAGAAAATTATCAGTGATGTTCAAAGTCTGCTCATGAGAAAACAAAATGTTTTTTTTTTTTTTTTTATATGAAAAAGGTAGTGGCTCCTCATGCAATGGTTCTCTGAAAAATCCAATTGCTGTTGGGCAGGACCTCCTGGGAGTTCTCAGCTCAGCAGGACTTATTTTCAGAGTTACAGAGCCCATTGCTGCATCCTTTGTAGCAATGGCTTTGGTTTAGACCTTGAGATGGCAGCGTTTTTAGCCATGCAACTACTACAAGGGCAGGTGGAGCCACTGATGGGAGCTCAGGTGGCTTTGATTGACACTTGTGTAAGTGGAGGATTTATGACAAATGCAGAATGTCTCCTAGATATGTCCTGTTAGTTCTCTTCTTCCTTTCAGGGGACATTTACCACAACTAAAGCTGCATGGATAGATACATACCAGTTGTCTGAGGGTAACTGCAGACTCCCACTCCCCTGACAGAGGAAATTACAAATAAATAACATTATGAAATGAATGGTTAAACATTATCCAGTGTGTTTGTTTTTGTATGAAGCAATGTTGTTTTGGGACAAATTGACTGTTTGAAGAACAGATACTAGAGCAAATGAGAATGTGATGCCTTTCACTTAACTCTCAGGTAAGAAAAGTCCCTGTTTGAGAAATGAATTTGAATAATTAAAATTGAAATTCCAAAATACATTTTAATGTTGAGGTCCAGCTCCATCTTAGTTTATTTTGCACGTTTTTGTTATTCATCGTGTTCAAAGTATCTTCAAATGATCTGAAAAACAAACTCTTTTCAAAAAGTAGCATCTTAAAAATGCATTTATTTCCAGTTTAAAGGTATATATCATATAGATTTGTATAGAAATACAGATGTGATGGTTTCCAATAGGTAACGTCTACTGTATTATGTTAATAACATAACAGAGAATATCTGTCAAATCAAGTCATTGACATTGTTAGATGGTGCCATGTTGTTGTGCATTCAGAAACAAAAGAAAAGGCAATTTAACATCTCCACAAAACATCCACTGATGGTGACATACAGTACATGTTATCAACACTATGGGACTACTGGTCTTTTTAATTGTCTCTCAATTGTTCTGTGCCTCTGTTTCCTCTTCAGTTGGCTGCTGGATCGCCGGCCGTCTCTTGTGGACAGAGCTCCTTGGTAGGATCCATCACAACAGGTGGAGGCATGTTCAGACACTTCACCTGAGCTCTGAACTGCTCCATCTCCTTCTGCTCCAGCTGTCTCCTCCTGCTGAACAGGTAGAAGTGCTGCCGCTTCCCAGACTCAACGTTCAAGCGCATCAGCAAGCAGTCTTGACAGGATGTGTGAACAAAGTTTCCGTGAGGTTGCTGTTGTCTGTCCCATCATAGGTGAAGCTGCTGCCTTCCAGGGAGATGTTGTATGAATGGTACAGGCACTTGTTATTTAAATGGATGCTGCTAGAGTAGGAAATGTTAGTGTCACTGGTGTTGCTGGAGAAGTTAACGGTGGCACTGTCTCTTTGTTTGAATCGCTCTATGTACGTGAGGTTGTTCAGAGTGCCTGCAACCATAGCCCATCTTCCCTCCAAACGACCCAGATCCAGTTGCACCAAAGGCTGGACCAAGACTTCACAGACCAGGGAGCTGAACGGCTCACAGACACCAAACAGAGAAGAGTGATGGCACACGCAGCACTAAACATGGTATTGTTTGAGGGAAGTCGCTGTCAGTCACACTGTTGTGTTTAACAGAGAATGTGGCCGGTAAAGAGATCTGGCTTCTTTTATAGTTATATCAGAAAATTCCAGTTCGATAATATGCAGAAAATACTAGAGAGCAGAGTCCCTTTTTTCCCCCTGTGGATTTGATGATTGTGAAATGAATGAATGTTTTGAGTACGGTCTGTCACTATCTTTTGTTTGTAGAGTTTTGTTTTTAGTTGTGGGTACACAGTGAGAAAACCATGAAATCCATTGCTTAGTTCTCTTTACATCTCTTTAATTGAAGTTCTGTAAAATTAATATTTGTGATGGAATACCAGAAGTAGCAGATATTAACAGTAGGTGGTCTGTGAATGCAAGCTGCACACACTCATTTTCTGGTGGTATTTTTTATTAAACTTATTGTGATCAATACACATCTGAGTCTCTGGAGGACTGAAGTATGAAGCGATGATAACTGCTTCAAACTCAATATAATTATAATAGATTTTCACTTTGTCGGGTTAGATTTGCTTTTCTGATTAGGGCTGAACGATTAATCGCATTTGCAATAATATCGCAATATGTTAAAACTAGAGATGTCCCGATACCGGTATCGGTATACCGGCTCCGATACTGCCTAAAACGCTGGTATCGGTATCGGGAAGTACTGGAGTTTATGCACCGATCTGATACCACGTAATAAAGCCCTAAAGAAAATCTACGTTAAAGTAGTTCTTTTTCCGTTATAATTGACTGTCAAACTGCATAATTAAAGGAAAGTTCTGTGGCATTCATTGTTGTTCCTGTTTCACAAAGAGTTTAACCTGAGCCAGACCAACAACAAAGATAGAAATAATATCACATACCACTATCCACATACAGGGATAGTGGTATACAGTTGTTAAAACATAATAAAATATATGATACATTGGTATAGGATCGGTACTTGTGTCGGCCGATACGCAAGTTCAGGTATCGGAATCGGTATCGGAGAGCAAAAATGGTATCGGACCATCTCTAGTTAAAAATGTGATTTTCTAATCGCAAAGGCTGCACTCTGCCGAGAAAGCATCAACTTGGCACGCTAACGCTATGCCGTACCTTGACCTGTTGTACAATGGCCTCAGGCTCGACAGAAACTTTAGTCCCAAATAGGAACAGTATGTCACTTGTGTGGGAATATTATGGTTTAAAAAAAAGAAGATGATGCGCAGCTTCAGGTATTGTGCAAAACCTGTCTTGCTAATGTTGCTACCTCACGGGGTAACACTACGAACCTGTATCAGCACTTAAAAAAACAACAACACAAAGCCATCTAAGACAGTTGCATGGCTAAAATGCCAAACACCAGTTTGTCAAGTAAGCAAACTACTACCCGACAGCCATCACTCAACAAAATGTTTGAAAGCATAACGTTAACTCCATATGAATGTACTTTAAAAAGGAACGAGGAAATTACTCAAGCAGTAACAGAGTTTATCGCCAAAGACATGATGCCCCTTAGTACGGTCACCAAGCCTGGGTTCACGGCTACACGGAGCGTATGTTTAGCGCCGGATAGATGGATAGATTTGATCGGAGCGGGGAATTGCTAATGGTGAGAAATTGCTTCCTGTGTGATCAGGATCACTATGGCTGGTAGTGCCATACTCACTGCACTTTAGTCTGCACTGTGTGTTGCTGTTAATGACTAGAGATAATTACGATTCATATTTAGATATTAATGTTCAGACGGTGATTACATTTAACTTTGAGTTACCTAAATATTTCCAAAGAGGTACAGGCAGATATTTCTCTGCTTTTGTTTTCTGCATTTTTGTTTTGTTACTGACTGGAGATCAGTAATATATACTATTTTTACTTAATTAACTGTCTAGTGAAGTTCAAAGACAGTGTTTAAAAAGTGCAACCCACATGTTTACATATGTTTATTACAGTAAATAATAATCTAAATACGGTAAAGCCACATATTTGTTTTTATATTTCTGAATCTGCACTTTAGTTTGTGTTATTTGTTTCTGACTTTTATATGAATGTTTCCACCAGGCTTGGTCAGTGCTCAATATACTACTGTGATTGAAGTAGTTAAATAAAAGATGTCATTCATATAAATTCATGCATCACCTAATTTCATCATCACTTACAGGCCTGGCCTCCAGGAAAGAACAGTTTGTTCAATCTATCTAATCTTGTGTTGTTCATACTATACAATGATTTATTGCTTGTCTTTGTTGAATAATACAGAAGACAAAGAGCTTAAAAGATAATCACATATTAAATCTCAATCACAATATTGGTGAAAAAAAAATTGCAATTAGATTATTTTCCAAACTCATTCAGCCCTATTTCTGATTTGAAATTCATTTTCACATTGAGTTGTCTGAGACACTGCTCTGGAAATAAAGACATCCCTTAATGAGAGCAAGCACACATATAGTGTAATGTAGACTAACAAAACATATCAACTATTATATATTATATTGTACATGCATGAAGGTAGAGGTAAGGATGTTTACTCCCTGTTTTTCGGTGTGTCCATACACTGAGTTGGATCAGAAACCTCCAGTTTGGCAACACTGTCAATGCCAGAGTGCAGAGTGCCTTCTTCACCTGACAATTCTGTGATTGTGAAATTATGGAAATATTTCAGAAACCTTGACAAATCAAACCATGGATTAAAGATGTGTGCTTTATCTGAACATGTGTATAATTACACATATTGAGGAAAATAAGCGCACACTGGTCATGGATAAAAGCTGTATATTAACATTTTTGTAGATTATCTTTGTTCATTTAGTGTGAACTAAATATTTGAGTTAACAAACTTTAAAAATATATTCATTTTTTAACAAGCAAAACATTAATAAACACATTGAACACACACAAAGACAGATAGAAGACAAGATCCTTCCCTAGTCTCTCCTTACAAGTTGGCTACACTATGTTGCTTAGTGTATATGCATATATACAAAATACAAATGGACATACGTATACTGTAAATATGAACAGACATGTAGTGGCAATCTGTCCACAAAAAATGCCACTGCAGGGAATTTGAAGCCATTTCCAACTCTTGCTGTTGCAAAAAATGAGGTCCGCCATCGCCGTGTAGTTAATCCTTTATTGTATAAATGTATTTAAAAACACATACAAAAAACTGACTTGAAAGATTAAAAACGAACAGACGAGATCTAAAACCATCACTATCGCACAGCTGAGTGGCTTCCCAGACTCACCTTGATTCCCTTACTACCCGGGCTAATTAGCACATACACACAGGTGCGCAGGTGACGTAAAGATCAAACCATTCACACAAACCTACCACCCACCCACACACACTATCCATGCACACACACATCCAAATTGGCTACAACAATACATACTTACAATTTTAGACAAAGTTTGACAACTTTCTGCCTTTATTGTTAATCAAATACAATCAATAAAAATATATATGTACATATTCAGGGTTTATACTGAAACTGTATTAAAATGTGCTTATACTTTGTTTAGCATACTGCAAGTTCTTGGTTGTTAAAGTCTGGAGATTAATGCCATATAACTATTTCAAACTAAATGAGATATGTAAGGTAAAATGTTCTTTTCAAATTTGAATCTCTTCATTCCTTATACCTACAGGGAGACACGTCTCTGAATATAACCGACTTTCCTGTAAGAGAGCTGTGGCACACACAAACAAACGTGCTGAAATCACAATGCACTTTTGGTTTATTATTTACACCTGTACTTTATCTGCTGTGACATGTCAAAATGTCCTACATGGAAATTTCTTGAAAACTGACATTTTTTATTAAAATAAATTAAACAAGAAGACTGGTATACTTATTACGGAACTTTGCTTGCTATACAGTATTATCTGCTTAATTGTGACCCTTCACAAAGATTTGTACCTTCCCAGATTGAATTTCATAAGAATATGAAATTATTAGTAAGTTCAGATGAAGCCAATTCACTATAAGGGAAATACTTGAATTTTTCTGTAGTGGTTGCATTAGGCATATTTTATTTTTTTATTATTATATCAAACATATTAACATGAGAGGAAACTCATAGGATGGTGTGTGGAGATAAGAAAATGGTCTTCACATGTGTTTGTAATCAAGTGAATTTATTTAGGATATGTCATTAAGAAAGCCTTATTTTCACATTTATTTAAGAATTTAAAGTTGGTTATTGTAGCTCCCATAGATACGCATGGGGGGATGAACTGATTGTGGATTAACAAGCAGTTAATCTGTCTTTCTGTAAACATGAAACATAATACTGTATGATAAAGACACATTCACTGTTGTACTGCAGGAAGGTTTTTATGATTATTCATGAAATCTCACATTCAATTTTTAACATCTGCCCTAAAGCAGTAACAGACACTGTATACGACATACATGTTATTGACACTGTGAACAGATATCATGTACCAAAGTCTCCTAAGCCTTTGGATCCTCTGTTTTCTCCTCAGTGTCTATCGCTGCTGCAGTGGGATTTGCTTTGGACAAAGCTCCTTGGTAGGATCCATCACAAAAGGTGTCGGCATATTCAGACACTCAACCTGAGCTCTGAACTCCTTCAACTCATTCTGGTCCACCTCCCTTCTTTTGCTGAACAGGCACACCTCCACTGTCTTATGTTTTGGTGTATCCATGACAAGCTTAAGCATCATACAGTCTGAACAGGACGTATTGAAAAGGGTCCCATTGTAGGTAGACATCTGCCCAATCTGAGCGTTAAAGGTAGGGCCTTCTATTGAAATCTCCTTGGACATAGAGTGGCACCGGTCACCATTACGATTGGCTTGGGTGTACGTTGAGTTGTAGAAATCAATTCGTAGACTTTCGGCATAAGGAAGAGAGAAAGTCAATACAAGATTTTCAGGTTTAATGATTTTCAGACTGCTTGCAACCATAGCCCATGTGCCCTCGTAGTGACGAGGATCCGCTTGATCCAAAGGCTGGACCAGGTCTTTACAGTCCAGAGGAGCTGAATGGCTCAGGGACATCAAGCAGAGGAGAGTGATGGCGAACACAGCAGACATGTCTCTTCTTGTCAAAATCATACACCTGTACAGCTGGACTGTGGCACTGCTGCGTCTGTCTGAAAGTACTGCCGGTGTAGATTCTTGTCTGGTTTTATAGCTGCATCAGGAAAAAAAAAGGAGATTTCACAATACTGAGAGCAGAGTCCACCTGTGTTCTCTGTGTTAGGACAATTAGAATCATTAGGGCCTGAGCGCCGACAGCGGCGATAGGCCCTATTGAAACTGAAGGAATTGAATTGAATTGAAAGCAAATGAATTGCCTTTTTGACATATTCAAAAACTCACCAAAATTGGCGGTCGCATCAATCCTGGTGAAAATGTATGCATTTTAAGGGTTTCGGGGATAGGCGCGCAAAAATGGCTCATTAGCACCTCCTACAAAAATTATAGAAATTGAGCCCCTGCAGTACGTTTAACGTAGACTCACAAAACTTGGTACACATATGTATCATGTCAAGATGCACAGAAAACGTCATGGGAGCCATACCCTAAACCCAACAGGAAGTCTGCCATTTTGAATTGAATATTCGAAATTAGTGCGATTTTGGCCATTTCCACATGTTGTACTTTAACGAACTTCTCCTAGAGATTTCATCCGATCAACTTCAAATTTGGTCTGTGCCATCTTCATCTAGAAAAACTTTTTGTCACAGAGCGTGGCCGTGGTGGGGCGTGGTGTGTTTCGCCATCAAAACAGGAAGTGGGTGTAACTTGAGTGTACATTGAATTTTATGAATGTCTGGTCTACATGTGACACTGAGCCGCCCCCTATACTTTAACCACGCCCACTTACTCAGGCCACGTCCCACTTCATAACATTTGAACCGTTTAAGGTAGAGTCTTGTGTTAGGTGTCGTTGAACTCAGCAGAGAGTTTCTTTTGATTGGTGATGGTTTGGACCACCCCCTATGGTCAAGCCACAGCCCCTTTCATAACTGGTGACCCATTTAAGGTAGAGTCTTGTGTGAGGTATCACTGAACTCAACAGAGAGTTTATTTTTGATTGGTGATGGTTCCACCCGTCTCCTATGCTTAAGCCACGCCCCCTTTCATAACTGGTGACCCGTTTAAGGTCTTACTTCCTTTTTTATCGGTAAAGGTTTGCCCTGACCCCTATGCTTAGGCTACACCGCCTTTCACAGCTAATGAACTGTATGACGCAGAGTCTTGTGTGAGGTATCACTGAACTCAGCAGGGAGTTCCCTTTTCATTGGCCCGTCCAACGCTGCTTGTAACTTTAATTTGATTTATAGTTTTCTAACTCTTTTCAAATGTGATTTTTGAGTTCACTGTAACTCAGATATTGTAAATAGCAACCAATCACGTAAACTGTTTCAATGTACAACATCAATAGGTGCTTGTTTGTTGAAATCACTATAAAACCTAATCCACTGCGGGTGCCCGGGAAGCTCAGTTGGTAAAGCGCACGCCCATATATAGAGGTTTACTCCTTGACACAGCGGCCGTGGGTTCAAAAAATAATCTTTAAAAAAAACTAATACACTGTTAAATGTATTGAGGATGTGTCTACCTTAACTCACTTGCACTGAGGTTTTAAAATAAGGTTTATGGTGACAATTGTATAGGAAAGTTCCAGTTCAATCCCAGTCATTGTTTTTGCATTGTTTGTTTATCGGCACCCCCGTGCAAAGGGCAATTTCTAGGAATGTTGTTTTTTAGTGGAATAATTCAGTGAATGTGGGATGTTATTATGCCTTCGCCATCTCAACTGCCAAAACACTAGTATCATCTTTGCAACAGTACACACAATCTTCCCCTTTAGATTCATTGCTTTTATGCTTAGAATTAGACACAATGGATCTACAAAAGTATCATCTGTGAATACAGGCAGCAACATCTGGTTCTTTTGTTCTCATAGTTTGTTGCAAATTGTATTATGAAGAATTGAAAAAAAAAAAAACGTTTTTGCCTTTTTTACTTCACTGAAGAAAATTATCAGTGATGTTCAAAGTCTGCTCATGAGAAAACAAATATGTTTTTTTTTTTTTTTTTATATGAAAAAGGTAGTGGCTCCTCATGCAATGGTTCTCTGAAAAATCCAATTGCTGTTGGGCAGGACCTCCTGGGAGTTCTCAGCTCAGCAGGACTTATTTTCAGAGTTACAGAGCCCATTGCTGCATCCTTTGTAGCAATGGCTTTGGTTTAGACCTTGAGATGGCAGCGTTTTTAGCCATGCAACTACTACAAGGGCAGGTGGAGCCACTGATGGGAGCTCAGGTGGCTTTGATTGACACTTGTGTAAGTGGAGGATTTATGACAAATGCAGAATGTCTCCTAGATATGTCCTGTTAGTTCTCTTCTTCCTTTCAGGGGACATTTACCACAACTAAAGCTGCATGGATAGATACATACCAGTTGTCTGAGGGTAACTGCAGACTCCCACTCCCCTGACAGAGGAAATTACAAATAAATAACATTATGAAATGAATGGTTAAACATTATCCAGTGTGTTTGTTTTTGTATGAAGCAATGTTGTTTTGGGACAAATTGACTGTTTGAAGAACAGATACTAGAGCAAATGAGAATGTGATGCCTTTCACTTAACTCTCAGGTAAGAAAAGTCCCTGTTTGAGAAATGAATTTGAATAATTAAAATTGAAATTCCAAAATACATTTTAATGTTGAGGTCCAGCTCCATCTTAGTTTATTTTGCACGTTTTTTGTTATTCATCGTGTTCAAAGTATCTTCAAATGATCTGAAAAACAAACTCTTTTCAAAAAGTAGCATCTTAAAAATGCATTTATTTCCAGTTTAAAGGTATATATCATATAGATTTGTATAGAAATACAGATGTGATGGTTTCCAATAGGTAATGTCTACTGTATTATGTTAATAACATAACAGAGAATATCTGTCAAATCAAGTCATTGACATTGTTAGATGGTGCCATGTTGTTGTGCATTCAGAAACAAAAGAAAAGGCAATTTAACATCTCCACAAAACATCCACTGATGGTGACATACAGTACATGTTATCAACAATATGGGACTACTGGTCTTTTTAATTGTCTCTCAATTGTTCTGTGCCTCTGTTTCCTCTTCAGTTGGCTGCTGGATCGCCGGCCGTCTCTTGTGGACAGAGCTCCTTGGTAGGATCCATCACAACAGGTGGAGGCATGTTCAGACACTTCACCTGAGCTCTGAACTGCTCCATCTCCTTCTGCTCCAGCTGTCTCCTCCTGCTGAACAGGTAGAAGTGCTGCCGCTTCCCAGACTCAACGTTCAAGCGCATCAGCAAGCAGTCTTGACAGGATGTGTGAACAAAGTTTCCGGTGAGGTTGCTGTTGTCTGTCCCATCATAGGTGAAGCTGCTGCCTTCCAGGGAGATGTTGTATGAATGGTACAGGCACTTGTTATTTAAATGGATGCTGCTAGAGTAGGAAATGTTAGTGTCACTGGTGTTGCTGGAGAAGTTAACGGTGGCACTGTCTCTTTGTTTGAATCGCTCTATGTACGTGAGGTTGTTCAGAGTGCCTGCAACCATAGCCCATCTTCCCTCCAAACGACCCAGATCCAGTTGCACCAAAGGCTGGACCAAGACTTCACAGACCAGGGGAGCTGAACGGCTCACAGACACCAAACAGAGAAGAGTGATGGCACACGCAGCACTAAACATGGTATTGTTTGAGGGAAGTCGCTGTCAGTCACACTGTTGTGTTTAACAGAGAATGTGGCCGGTAAAGAGATCTGGCTTCTTTTATAGTTATATCAGAAAATTCCAGTTCGATAATATGCAGAAAATACTAGAGAGCAGAGTCCCTTTTTTCCCCCTGTGGATTTGATGATTGTGAAATGAATGAATGTTTTGAGTACGGTCTGTCACTATCTTTTGTTTGTAGAGTTTTGTTTTTAGTTGTGGGTACACAGTGAGAAAACCATGAAATCCATTGCTTAGTTCTCTTTACATCTCTTGGATTGAAGTTCTGTAAAATTAATATTTGTGATGGAATACCAGAAGTAGCAGATATTAACAGTAGGTGGTCTGTGAATGCAAGCTGCACACACTCATTTCCTGATGGTATTTTTTATTAAACTTATTGTGATCAATACACATCTGAGTCTCTGGAGGACTGAAGTATGAAGCGATGATAACTGCTTCAAACTCAATAGAATTATAATAGATTTTCACTTTGTCGGCTTAGATTTGTTTTTCTTATTTGAAATTCATTTTCACATTGAGCTGTCTGAGACACTGCTCTGGAAATGAAGACTTCCCTTAATGAGAGCAAGCACACATATAGTGTGTATGTAGACTAACAAAACATATCAACTATTATATATTATATTGTACATGCATGAAGGTAGAGGTAAGGATGTTTACTCCCTGTTTTTCAGTGTGTCCATACACTGAGTTGGATCAGAAACCTCCAGTTTGGCAACACTATCAATGCCAGAGTGCCTTGTGCCTTCTTCACCTGACAATTCTGTGATTGTGAAATTATGGAAATATTTCAGAAACCCTGACAAATCAAACCATGGATTAAAGATGTGTGCTTTATCTGAACATGTGTATAATTACACATATTGAAGAAAATAAGCGCACACTGGTCATGGATAAAAGCTGTATATTAACATTTTTGTAGATTATCTTTGTTCATTTAGTGTGAACTAAATATTTGAGTTAACAAACTTTAAAAATATATTCATTTTTAAACAAACAAAACATTAATAAACACAGTGAACACACACAAAGACAGATAGAAGACAAGATCCTTCCCTAGTCTCTCCTTACAAGTTGGCTACACTATGCTGCTTAGTGTATATGCATATATACAAAATACACATGGACATACGTATACTGTAAATATGAACATACATACTTACAATTTTAGACAAAGTTTGACAACTTTCTGCCTTTATTGTTAATCAAATACAATCAATAAAAAGGGCTGCCTCTTGTACTTTATCTGGATATAAGTTCTGTAGATATTCAGGGTTTATACTGAAACTGTATTAAAATGTGCTTATACTTTGTTTAGCATACTGCAAGTTCTTGGTTGTTAAAGTCTGGAGATTAATGCCATATAACTATTTCAAACTAAATGAGATATGTAAGGTAAACTGTTCTTTTCAAATTTGAATCTCTTCATTCCTTATACCTACAGGGAGACACGTCTCTGAATATAACCGACTTTCCTGTAAGAGAGCTGTGGCACACACAAACAAACGTGCTGAAATCACAATGCACTGTTGGTTTATTATTTACACCTGTACTTTATCTGCTGTGACATGTCAAAATGTCCTACATGGAAATTTCTTGAAAACTGACATTTTTTATTAAGATAAATTAAACAAGAAGACTGGTATGCTTATTACCGGAACTTTGCTTGCTATACAGTATTATCTGCTTAATTGTGACCCCCTCACAAAGAGTGGTGTATTGAAAAGATTTGTACCTTCCCAGATTGAATTTCATAAGAAAATTAAATTATTAGTAAATTCAGATGAAGCCAATTCACTATATGGGAAATACTTTAATTTTTTTTTCATTTGTTTACATTTGTGGTGGTTGTATTATATCAAACATATTAACATGAGAGGAAACTCACAGTGTGTGGAGATAAGAAAATGGTCTTCATGTGTTTAAAGAAAGCCTTATTTTCACATTTATTTATTAAGAATTTAATGTTGGTTATTGTAGCTCCCATAGATACGCATGGAGGGGATGAACTGATTGTGGATTAACAAGCAGTTAATCTGTCTTTCTGTAAACATGAAACATAATACTGTATGATAAAGACACATTCACTGTTGTACTGCAGGAAGGTTTTCATGATTATTCATGAAATCTCACATTCACTTTTTAACATCTGCCCTAAAGCAGTAACAGACACTGTATACGACATACATGTTATTGACACTGTGAACAGATATCATGTACCAAAGTCTCCTAAGCCTTTGGATCCTCTGTTTTCTCCTCAGTGTCTAACACTGGTGTGACGTCTTTGCTCTGAACAAAGCTCCTTGGTAGGATCCATCACAAAAGGTGTCGGCATATTCAGACACTCCACCTGAGCTCTGAACTCCTTCAACTCATTCTGGTCCACCTCCCTCCTTTTGCTGAACAGGCTGTCCACTGTCTTATCTTTTGGTGTATCCATGACGAGCTTAAGCATCATACTGTCTGAACAGGACGTATTGAAGAGGGTCCCGTTGTAGGTAGACACCTGCTCAATCTGTAAATCAGGGCCTTCTATTGACACGTTACTGGAAAAAGAGGTGCACCAGAAACCATAACGATTGGATTGGGTTTATGTTGAGTTGTAGTTCAATCAATTCTTATACTGTCGATGGGTATTACAGGCTGTTCAGTTTCAATGATTTTCAGACTGCTTGCAACCATAGCGCACGTGCCCTCGTAGTGACGAGGATCCGCTTGATCCAAAGGCTGGACCAGGTCTTTACAGTCCAGAGGAGCTGAATGGCTCAGGGACATCAAGCAGAGGAGAGTGATGGCGCACAGAGCAGACATGTCTCTTCTTGTCAAAATCATACACCTGTACAGCTGGACTGTGGCACTGCTGCGTCTGTCTGAAAGTACTGCCGGTGTAGATTCTTGTCTGGTTTTATAGCTGCATCAGGGAAAAATGGTTGAGAGCAGAGTCCACCTGTGTTCTTCTGTGATAGGACAATTAGAATTATTTGATTTCTAGTTTTCTAACTCTTTTCAAATGTAATTTTTTAGTTCACTGTAACTCAGATATTGTAAATAGCAACCAATCATGCAAATTGTTTCAATGTACAACATCAATGGGTTCTTGTTTGTTGAAATCGCTATAAAACCTAATGCACTGCGGGCTTTGGGTAGCTCAGTTGGTAAAGCGCACGCCCACATATAGAGGTTTACTCCTTGACACAGCGGCCGTGGGTTTGACTCTGACCTGCGGCCCTTTTCTGCATGTCGTTCCCCCCTCTCTCCCCTTTCATGTCTTCAGCTGTCCTGTCAAAATAAAGGCCTAAAATGGCCAAAAAATAATCTAAAACAAAAAACAATAACTAATACACTGTTAAATGTATTGAGGATGTGTCTACCTTAACTCACTTACACTTAGGTTTTAAACTAATATAAGGTTCATGGTGACAATTGTATAGGAAAGTTCCAGTTCAATCAAGGTCATTGTTTTTGCATTGTTGGTTTATTGGCACCCCCGTGCAAAGGGCTATTTCTAGAAATGTTGTTTTTTAGTGGAATAATTCAGTGAATGTGGGATGTTATTATGCCTTCGCCATCTGTACACACAATCTTCCCCTTTAGATTCATTGCTTTTATGCTTAGAATTGATTACAAATGTATCATCTGTGAATACATGCAGCAACATCTGGTTCTTTTGTTCTCATAGTTTGTTGCAAATTTTATTATGAATTTACTACTAGAAAAATATTAAACACAATTGAACTTTTTCTTTAATTTACAGTATATATGAAAAAGGTAGTGGCTCCTCATGCAATGGTTCTCTGAAAAATCAAATTGCTGTTGGGCAGGACCTCCTGGGAGTTCTCAGCTCAGCAGGACTTATTTTCAGAGTTACAGAGCCCATTGCTGCATCCCCTTCCCCAGCAAGTCAGGCTTTGGTTTGGTCCTTGAGATGGCTGTGCTGTTAGAAACACAACTACTACAAGGGCAGGTGGAGCCACTGCTGGGAGCTCAGGCGGCTTTGACACTTGTGTAAGTGGAGGATTTATGAGAAATGCAGAATGTCTCCTAGATACGTCCTGTTAGTTCTCTTCTTCCCTTCAGGGGGACATTTACCACAACTAAAGCTGCATGGATAGATACATACCAGTTGTCTGAGGGTAACTGCAGACTCCCACTCCCCTGACAGAGGGAATTACAAATAAATAACATTATGAAATGAATGGTTAAACATTATCCAGTGTGTCTGTTTTTGTATGAAGCAATGTTGTTTTGGGACAAATTGACTGTTTGAAGAACAGATGCTGGCTGAACATCAAGTACATCAAGCAATGTATCACAATGTCAGTTTAATCATTAAACAATTAATCAATCATGTCAAAGCTGACATCTCAGACACTCTCAATTCCACATGTTTTTGTATACAGTTAATACAGCCATGCACACTGGGACCCCACTTTCAAAAGCGCATCTGATAAAAATATCAAATGCATACTTTCAGGCATTTTTAAATATTTTCTCTTTTAAATCTAACAACATCCCACAAAATATTCACTGTGGTTTATAAACAAAGGCCATTTCATACTATCAGTCTGTGTATTGTCAAAACGTGTATTACAGAGTGAATAAAATGTTCAGGCCCTATACTTGGATTAAAAGTATCTTTAACTAAAGTCCAAAATCAAAAATTAATTCAGCGTTATAGTCATTCAATTAGAAGAACATCCTCTCTGAACCTTTCCAGATCTTTGGATGTTGAATCTCATATTAAGATTATGAATATTACCCAATGAATTATACATGTAGATACAACAGTTTAAAATAATAAATCTTTAATATGTGGGTTTTATGATCCTATGTAGATTGGCTGGCTCATCTGCTAACCAGGAAAATTAAATCAAACTCAAACAATGTTAAAAAAAAAAAACAAAACTCATATTTTGGTCCACATTGTGTGAAAAAAGAATTTCAAAGTTTAGTTCTGGGTATAGAGCTCCTCAAGGCACTTAAACACCAACAAGTCCAGTCCATGCCACCCCCCCCGTCTTCATGTTGGAGTCGAGAGCCCACTTCCTCCAAACGAAGTGGGTATCCAAACTTGAGTGGGATTCAGGATGAATACAAGGAATGAGGACAGAAAGTAGGGGAGGAAAATGAAGTCGCTTGAAGACAGAAAAAGGATGGGTGCATAAAACAAAGAGACGAGGGAAGGAGTGTGTTATGAATTGAAGAGCAGAGGGACAGAGTAAAAAGGGAGAGTGGATATGAATGTACAGAGAGGGCATTTACATGACAGAGCAGCACTGGCAGGTTTTGTGTTTGGGTGCCTGGGTCTCCTCTCCCTGGCTAGCCCTGGTCGGGCTGTGTGTCTCTGTGCTGGCAGCTGCTGCTGGCTTTGCTTGGGTGTCGGCGGCTTTGGCCTGTGACAGAAGGGGTTCCCTCTCCTCCGGCCTTGCCTCTGTCCTCTGGATCTCCTGGGGATCGGCCAGGGGCACCTCCTGGAACTGGCTGGGCACGGGGGCAGGGTCTTGGGCTTTTAATGCTGCCTCAGCTTCAGCCTCAGCCTCTAGTTCAAGGGTGAGAGTAGAGGGTTGTACCTTAGAGTAGACTGGCACCAAAACCACTGCAGTGCCATCTGGAGCACTGGCTGGGGACTGCACCTGCACAGAGGTTGGGTCTTCCCATTGTCTGTGCTGTCCTTCAGTTTTCGTCTCTCGATCTCCTTTTTCGTTTGTCTTGGCGCCACGCTGCACGTCTCCATCTCCAGTTGCTGGTGGTGCCTCCGCAATGCGTTCAGTTGCCTCACTCTTCTCTGGTTGTGTGAAAGTTTCTGGAGCGGCTTCGGTTTCTACTACCTCCTCCACATCCTCCCCTCCATCTTGGCCTCCTTCAGGATTCGGCAGAGGGGTTTCCTCTGACTGCATGTTCTCCTGCTGATCTTCCTGTGGTGCAAGATCCTTCGACACATCATCCCCATCATCTGTGATGATCACACATTCTGCTCTCATCACCACGGTCCCTTCTTCCTCCTCCCCATTAACCTTGGCATTTAGAACCCGACCAGGCTCTGCCTCAGAAACACCCAGGCTTAACTCAGGCTCCAATGTCATGCTAGTAACGCCCTCAGAGGATCCAACTGGTCCGTTGGTGGTGGTAGTGTCGTGACTGGGGTCTGCTTCCATGTCTCCTCCGCCATTGGTAAGGACAGCTGCGGTTTCATCCAGTCGTGCGCTTTGGTTTGTCTTTACTTTATCTTAATTTAAAATAAATATCACTGTGAGTAAAGGAGGATATATGTGTAATTGCATTCATTAGAAAATGTAGTGCTGTTCATACATTTAAATGATATTGAGTGAATTTGCAATCAACCTGCCTCACCGTCATTTACACTTATTATTAGCTTTAATTGTAGGTAGTGTCAACGCACCGTAACTTGATTGAAATTATGAAAATTATTGAAATATGTCAGTGCTCAATACAGCTACTTTATGTATTGTAATGCAGTTAAAATGTTCTGCCAGTGATGAATCTTAATGCAATAACAAAGAAAAGTCATTCCCCTCTGCTTTAATATAAAAAGCAGAAGCTAGTAAAAGGGTAACCTGACTCCGCCAGATGGATTGCTTCGCATTTGCTCGGCATATCCATCTGGGAACTTTCCGTTGGAGAACTTTTGGGAAGGGGCAGAATACTGGTTATTTGATTGGATGAACCATCTGTCTATCACCTATGTTGGTGATAGACGGGCCAAATCAACCAATCAGATCCACGAAGCGTATGAAAATACAACCACAAGCCCGCCCCTGCTGCTGCAGGCCAAGCATAGCTCGTAAGCTCAGCATGCAAGCAACATGTCGGTAAAGGATATTTGCCGTTTGTGTAACGAGAATTTAGGAATAAAAGGCACCATTTCAGGTTCCCGGACCATATTCCAAAAGAAGGATCCAAGAGAAAAGAAGCATTAGCGAGCAGCTAACAGAATTAGGCCTACCGCTGGCTGATAATACTGGTTAGCTGATTGGATAAACCATCGGTCTATCACCACCTAACCCACCTCAAAACCAACGCTGATTGGCCCGGTCGTTTGGCTAACGGCTCCAAATTTTCTCTGCCTCAAGACGCCAGACTGATCTGGGAGTGGAAAACTGGAGCTCGCGAGATCAGGACGGTCTCACGAGGCTAGTAAAAGGGTAGCACGGTTTTAAATCCAGGCCATAAAGTGTCTAATAATGAACCAAGGCTTCTATTTGTTACAGAGCAGAATGTAATAACTTAATGTAAGTGGATATTTATTGTACTACAAGAGCAGTCTAAAGTTATAAATGCTAGATGATTTAAATACAAACGGATGGCTCAATTTCCTTTTGAGAACTCTCCTGTCCACCTCAGCAGCTGAGTAGCTGTCCACGTACACGCTGCCCTCTAAGAATGCAAGTTATGCACTTGAGTGCCTATTAGCATACATTTATATGCACAATTTCATTCAATATGGGTAATTATTCATCACAGCATGTATAAACTTTTTGTGAAGTAATAGGTATGCCTGCACCACTCCTGTCTTTATAATGCAAATTTCTTAAGGTCAGTTTATACAATGCATTAAGACACATATTTCTATTAGGGATTTATGATCTTTAAGGGGTTGTGGTAAGATGGTGATTAGAAAGGAACTAAGAGGAAGAATGAAAAGGATGAGATGAGATGTTGACATCAATAAGAATACAGACGTTACTTAATGTGTGCAGGATTCTCTTCAGGTTAATTGGAGCTTTATGAGAATATCGTTGCGAATGTCTGTGTGCATCTTATGACACATGAGTCAATGCCATACCCACCCGAACCTATTGCATTGTTGTCTCCGTTCTGCACAATCATTTCTGAGGAAGAAAAGAAAAAAATGTGTATTTATTGCAGGTAGCAGTGTTTTGCAGTCAGACATGCAGTATAGAAATCATGAAATACTACACGAAGGAGTACAGGTTTCCCTGAAAAGGACACCATTAAGTCTACTGTACCTTTAAATAAAAATATTCAAACTAAGATGTAACTGTATCATGAGGTCTACACTGAAGACAGAATTACAATGTGGCTTAATCAACACACCTGTGCTTCTTTGGAGAACTTCTCTTGTCATGATATCGATGCACAGGTGCAACATTAAAAGCTGACAAAATCCTAACTAAGAACGCGCGTCTTTTTAAAAAAAAAAATTGTCAAAAGCATTAAACAAATTAAATCTACTCTATTTTTAAATAGTTTAGCCAGCTGTGTTTTTTTTTTTGCTGTCTCCAGCTTCTTTTGAAACAAAATGTGTCTTCTGGCTGTGGCAGCAACAACAACAACAACCACACACCTTCGATGTTCTGTGTGTGTGTCGCGTTAGGTCACGGCAGTTTACTGTGGTGCCGCTATGATGACCAGCCACGCTGAGGCGGTACTAAAATCTGCAATGGAAAACGGACGCACAGTGCGTCGAGTCGAGGCGAGTTGAGCAGGTACTAGGTAATGGAAAAACGCCATTAGAAGCGCAGCTGTGGTGGTAGCCAGAAAAGCAGTGGCGTTCAGATCGACGACAGCAAGGCTTCGTTCTGCACTCTTGTCTTACACGGAGCTTGTCAAATTGCTTGAAAATGCTCATGTTAACTCATACAGTGTGCAATTTGCACCGGTGTATTGCTTTCTCTGGTATAAAGCTAATGGAAATCAAATTTTCTAAAACGTCCACTGTTATTTTAACATTTCTCCGTACCAAAAGGTTCATCTGATCTCACTTACCTGCTCCAGCCTCTGCCACTTTCACTGCCTCCTGTTGGGTAAGAGGGACAGTGGAGGGATTTAATTTACTGTGATTCAAAATGGTGAAACTGTGTTGTGTTGCCTAAACATCTAGTGTATTTCAAAGGGAATATAAAAAGACAAACAAAACAATGAAATGCAAATACTGGCACATCCACATCACAGAAGCTTTAAGCTTTAAAAGAATATTTTTCCTCATCTCATCTAAATACATTTCTATCCTACACTCTTAACAGCACAGACTGTACTAAAACAGTTAATGTGTCCACTGTGATAGTGATGAGTTTAGATGTTAAATGACCATGACATGCAGCTTGGTCACAAGGGGGAGTGATTGAGTTGAAAAGCCTGACCTGCCCTCTGAAAAGATGACCCCTTTCCACAGTTTGGTGTAGCACGCACTTAACTACATCAGATCTGTATACAGATAAATAGTGGTCATGTATATGTCTGTACTTTTTACAGTTAAAAGCTAACTTTTCCTGAACATATCATCACATCCCTAATCTTATCAGAAAGGATTAGGCAAACAAGGTGATAAAAAAAAAAAAAGAAAAATCTGTTTGAGTTGCAAGATATTAGCTGTCACTCACTCTCAGTCTGCCCACTAAACCAAAGCTTTGCTGGCAGGGCCTGTTTAGAGTGATGTATTTTCACACCAAGGATAAGGTCATACATTCTCCATCACAGGCTGGTAAAGCTTATAAAAAATAGGATCCTCTGTTTAGGTCTCCAGTGTATGTGAGCTAAACTCAAACAGACAAGATTAAGATGAATATATGACAACGATAAAAAAACTTCACTAAATAGACCCTGTAGTGGACGGCAGGAGAGGAAGGACAACTCTTATGTTCTACTATAAAGAGGTGAAGTAAACATTCTTGCGCTTGGCCTGAGTTGAAACAATAATTCCAGAGTGGATCAAGTGCTGAATTGTTTATGTAACAGGGCTGCTTACATTCACAAAGTTCCTGCTTTTGAACAAGAGGTGCTACATCAAAGGTACATTAAGAGAGGAAATGAATTATTCATGGAAAAAAGCCACAGACAGAAGTCGTGGGAAATTTTGAAAGCTTGTTCAACACATATTCCAAACCCCTTTGTGTCCAAAAGAATGATGGGCAATTTTTTGTGTGTGTGTGTGTGTGTGTGTTCCTCACCGTTTGGCCATGCTTCATCTGTTCCTTCAGCTTCTCTACCTCCTGTTCAAACTGCTGACTCTCTGACTGCAACCTGAGATATATACATACACACAAAAACAAACATCAAATCTATACTAAAAAATGCACTCTTAGTTTGTTTTAAAGTGATGCTTAAATATGATTATAGTCTTATTTTAGGATCTAACTAACACTACAGCAGGCACATGTTTAAATTCCCCTAGAGGCCATGTGCAGTGTGTGTGAGGAGTCTTCTTGGAAAGACGAGCAGAGCCTCGGACCTTTGCAATAATAAGATTGGGATCTTGGAGTGTAGACCTCAGGGACTAGACAACATTGTCCACTGCAATAAAGAAAAGTCTAGCCCTGTCTGGCAAGTGTGCAGGTAGGATCACCCTCTCACTCTCTGCCTGCGTTCAGTTGAGTACTGGCGGAATTAAAATTCTACTTTGCCAAAGCATACATATACATAATGTACAACAACAACAACAATTAGAAGAAAACAAAAATAGAAAAGGGAATGCTGCAACTATCAATTATACATGTTTCAACTATTCAAATACAACAAATATGTGTCAGTATTCTCCAGCTCTGTCAGCTCACAAACTGTGTTCACACACACACACACACACACACACACACACACACACACACTGTACTTGTCAATGCGCGTTTCAATCTCCTGGGCGCCCCAAAGAGGGGAGCGGGGGCTCTGGGAGGTTGGGGACAAGGGAGCTCCCTCCATCAGCCACTGGTCCCTCAGAGACTTCCTCTGGAGTAAGAAAGAGGAGGTGAGGAAGATGAACATGATGTTGAGTTATACAAGCAAATTGTAATTCATACTCTGAGGCAATATACATTTGTTGAGCGTCACAGATTTAGCTATACAGTTCCGTTTTACCACAGTAGATATACCTCTAATATCTCTGGTCGTATCAGAACATTGTGAGCAGCACTGCAAATCAATGAGCAAAAGGGCTTATTGGCAATATGGGATTTTTATGTTATTATCATCACTGTGATGGACTTTTTTAATTTGGTGCTTAATTTACTGGATAAGCCAAAACAGACAGACCTGGTTGGTGATTTTATTCATAAACTGTTGAATCAACTGAATTTTCTGAAAACCTATTATATCAAGATACACATATCAATATCAAGGTATAAAATTGCATATGAAAAGCATCCGGATTTTGATTTTACCAGAATATCCTCCATTATTGTGCCATGCACTTGACTAGGATTTATTTAATTTAATAAAATCTGTGAATGTAAAAACTTCAGTTATTATCCTAATTTTCCAGAGTACACCAGCACCATTTCCAACACTGGATATATCTATTTAAGGGTTAATGCTCGACGAGGTGTCCATTAGTTGGATCATCTATAGCAGTACCGTGACCGTGGAGAGGAAAGGTTTGTTTCTCACTGGATTTGTCATCTATGAAGGTTAAAAAAAGAAATTAGCCGAGGTGCCCCTCTCAAAAATGTGGGGAAATTTTTTGGGAGCCCTATATCCAAAATGGCTGCCGTCAGCCTAGCTGGAAATGAACTTTTTAATGGTTTTGCCCACAGTACTATATAATACATGGTTTCTGAGTCTATTTGGGTCAAGAAATTCATAAATGATAAAGATTTATTGATTTGACCTATTTTTGACCTTCAAATTCAAGATGGCCGCTAATTTTTGGCTCTATGTCATTTTTTCAAAATAGTCATAGAGCCTTAATATTAGGCTCAAATGAAAGCTCTGCTCATACTGAGTGCAGTTATGGACAGTGTAGAAGGGTCAATGACGTGACGCACATTTTTTTTGTGTCTATAAGGTTAAATTAAATTTAAATACATTTAATTTAAAAAAAAGACAAAAAAATTACATTAATACCTACTTTTTTAGAGGCCATATTTTAAAGAGTTTGGTTTTAATTAATTTTAAGAGAATAATTGGCGATTAATGGCAAAAATGTCTAAGTGGTGTAACCGTCAAAACTTTGTACCAAAATTTTTATCTTGCTTAAAAAGGTCAAATTTCTTAATAAAAGATCCCATTAACTACTTGGGCATTAACGTAAATTAAAGGTTATTATACATATTTACAATATATTTTAAAATTATGCTGATATTTATTTTAATAATTTAGGGAATCCTGTCAGTCATGCTAGCTTCCTGAAATGTCAAGTGGTGTAACCACCATTTAAGGTGCCATTTTGTTAAAATCAGCAAGAAGACCACATGACAGGAAGTTACATCAGAGAAAAGGACCCCTGATCAGCATAACTGCTGCATCACAAGGTTAATAACTCTCTGATAAATATAAGTTAATAAGACATTTTTAGGTTAAGTTCAGTTCTTTGGTTCACATGTCAAATGGTATGACCCAAGTAAAACATAGAAAAAAATTATTTTGAATAAATATTTGTATTTAGTGTAAAAACAGTGTTTTGATTATTTACACCAAGGCCATATGCTGATATATGTGTCCATTATAATGCCTGACTAATTTGATTTTACATTGAAATGTCAAATGGTGTAACCGGTTACACCATTTGACTCCTATTCTAAACCTCTCAATTTTTGGCCAATCTTTTCAAAATTTAACTAGTTCAGTTACTGGTCCAAGAGGTTATCTGAACTTAATTACTATTTAGAACTATTAGTATGTGTTCTTTGTTTGAATTTTTTAAAAGTGGTGGTAATTTATCCAACACTTAATTAAGATAACTTATTTAGCTTGGCTACGCTAAATCATTATAGTGCAAGGCCTTAGTGTTTAAAAAAAGTTTTACCCTTAAATTAAAATTTCCATATCATTCCATTGCAATGTTACAATAATTTCTTAACAATTTAATAACACAGAATGAGGCAGTTGAACTGTGACCTCTAATGTGTTACAAGAACAGCAGCTTTAAAATACCTAAAAAATTCAAGGATTATTTAATAGGGGTGGGGGAAAAAATCGATACAGCATAGTATCGCGATATTTCTCGTGGCAATACTGTATCGATACACAGGCGCCAAGTATCGATCTTTTATTATTTAAATTGCACATCAGAATTTAACTTTTTGGTAGTATAATAATAATAAAATCAATGGCTTATTCAGTCCACCAGATGGCGCTGTTTGTTTTCTGGTGAGGTCAGCGGGGTGACTGTCAGCGTGCAGGAGGATGTAGATAAAATAAACATGGCAGCGTCAGAGAAAGAAATCAGAAATGCACCATCTGCGTTTAAATCAAGTGTTTGGACTTTTTCGGATTTTTTTTTAACAAGGAGGGGACAACTGAGATGGACATGAGACATGGGATTTGCAAGGAGTGTCGTATGCAAATAAAATACTCAGGGAATACCACAAACATGAGGGCTCATCTCACACGCCACCATCCAGAGTTAGCGTTAGCCGAGGACGGTAAAGCTAATGCTAAACCAGCTCCGCCCGAAAAACCAACCAACACTGGACACACTTAGCTTGACAAAGCTACCTCCCAATTCAGAGCGAGCTAAGAAAATAACTCAAGCCATCGCCTACTTCATGTGCAAAGACCTGCGTCCATACAACGTTGTGGAAAATGAAGGATTTTGTCACTTGCTAAAAAACACGGAACCAAGGTACGTGACTCCGTCGCGCCGTTTTTGTACTCATTTTAATTGTAAAAATACCTGTAGTAGCACAGCAGTGCATACCTGTTGGTATTACAGTCTAGTCCACCTTAATTAAAAATGCAAACAGGTCAGTTTGCCAGGTGTATACAACATTTATAACATATTCATTAAAGTGCTGGTTAGTTAGTTAGCTTGACAGTCACATTTTACAGCAATAAAATTCATGTGAGATGAACAAACAGATGTTGACAAAGTTTTCCTTTGGGGACATAATAATGAAGTTGGGAAAAAAGGTAATAAATTGCAATATATTGCAGAATATCGCAATATGTTTAAAATCGCAATAATATCGTATCGTGACCTAAGTATCGTGATAATATCGTATCGTGGTACCTCTGGTGATTCCCACCCCTATTATTTAAGTATAAAATGTTACTTAAATATTAAAAATGCCATTGAAAAAATGCAGTTTATCAAATTGAATTCCGATAAATGCACCAGAATAAGTTAAAGAGGTCATATTATGCTCATTTTCAGGTTAATAATTGCATTTAGAGGTTGTACCAGAATAGTTTAACATGGTTTAATTTTCAAAAAATACCATATTTTTGTTGTACTGCACATTGCTGCAGCTCCTATTTTCACCCTGTGTGTTTAGCTCTCTGTTTTAGCTACAGAATAAGATCTCACTTCTATTCCATCTTTGTTGGGAGTCGCACATGCGCAGTAGCTAGGTAAGGGCTACTAGCCAGTCAGAAGCAGACTATGAGGGCGTGCCACGCTAGCAGCTAGACAAGCATTATAACGTGTGTTACAAAGTGACCACGTTTGTCTCTGAAGTAAAGGCTGGACTAAAATAGAGCTGTTTGGAGCAGTTTGTGAACAGTGTTTTCTGTTGGAGATGGTAAGTCCCTTTGGGGAGGACTTTGGGCTTTTTCACTTTGTACACCTATGACATCCCAAAAAGCATAATATGAGCTCTTTACCTGTAAACATGTTAAAGGGCATGCACAACCCTAAACAGACTTGCTTCTCCCTCTCTCTTTCATCTATCTACCTCTTTCTCACACACAAATACTGTTCACACACAATTTGTTAAGATGTTAGTTGTTTAATTTAATCTAATGAGTTATAATATATTTAAATATTTGTCATTGAAATGAAATTAAACGCCAAGTTCAGTAGTTTAGTTTCACTTACAAGCATCACGTCAGGTGGTGTAACTGGTTTGTGTCAAATGGGGTAACCAGTATTTTTCTTGAAAAAATGATAATGTGCACGTAAATTTATGTTTGATAAAATGTAATACTCTACTCCACTGTAGAAACACAATTTTAAGACTTTTTACACAATTTGTCCAAGATTATTTAGAAAACAAATGTTTCCAGCACGTCTTCCACTTGATATTGCAATAACAAATATAATTTAAATTTAGAAGTAATCCTAATCAAATCTATTTTTGGCTGAAATTTGGAAATAGGTAATAGTTTTATTTGTATGAGTGCACTCACAAACAATGTAGTGGATGAAATATTAAATATTAATCATTCCTTTTCATTTTAGGTCCATTTGGTCCTACCTTTGTTAAAAAAAATGGTGAAAATCCTATTTCAAATGAAATAAAATGTACAATAACACAAAATATACATTTTAACGAAACTCAAGGATGCCTTCAAAAAATCTTTTTCAAAGTTTTTTCATTTTTTCATCTGCCCAACCCTTATTTGTCACTGACCCAGAAAAGCAAAATTAAAACATACAAATATGTCATCAGATGTCTGGGTTGGAACCAATGAAAGAGAGGAGATTATTAGGGCCCGAGCGCCGAAGGCTCTATTGAAACCGAAGGAATTATTATTATTTTCTGCAAATTTATCGCCTTTTTGAGGGGCTTAACATATTCAAAAACTCACCAAAATTGGCGGTCTCATTAAGTCTGGTGAAAATGTATGTATTTTAAGAGTTTCAGGGAATAGGTGCGCAAAAATGGCTCACTAGCGCCCCCTACAAAGTTAAACAAAATGGAGCCCCTGCAGTGTGTTTAATGTAGACTCACGAAACTTGGTGCACATATGTAACATGTCAAGATGTACAAAAAGCTTCATTGGAGCCATACCCTAAACCCAACAGGAAGTCCGCCATTTTGATTTCAAAGTTTGAAATTAGTGCAATTTTGGCGATTTCCACATGTCGTACTTTAACGAACTCCTCCTAGAGATTCCATCCGATCAACTTCAAATTCGGTCTGTGCCATCTTAAGACCTTAAAGGGGTGATAGAATGATTATATAGGGTATTTCACACTGTTCCTTATGGTCTCCTAATGGGGTATGTAACATTGGTTGGGCTGAAAATGGCCTGGGTGATATTTTATGGGCCCTTAGAGCTTTTCTTCCAAATATGGTATGCTCATGAATATTTAGATAAGCTGCGTGTTGATTGGTTGAGCAAATCGCCATACACACACATTAGAGACGAGACAGCAGGTCTCACATTCCAGACACTGCAATGTTTCGTTACCAAATTCATTCCTGAGACTTTTTTATGCGAGAAAAACAACTATATTAAGCTCAAATATGGGCCGTATCACAAAAACTGATGGCCATTTGCAAATTTGGTAAGACGTGTCGGACTTTAGGAGCTCCACACAGTCTGATGAGAAAGTGGCAGCCTGCTGGGCTCCATACCCAGGGCAAAGCCACCCTTTGTGGATTACTGCAGTACCGACTATTACAGTTATGCCGGCCGGCTGGCGGCATAACTTTAATATATTTACAGTTTCTGTCACAGCACTTATATCACAGCTACCCCAAGGTCTTACAAAGCTAACAGTCTGATTTGAATTTAAGGCATTTTTATGAACGTGAGGGGTCTTGTTAGGAGGAGCAGCTAGCTAGCTAGCTATATGTCCCATTCAATACAATTGGAAAAGGGTGCGGCTAGCTAGCTACACTTTAATAACTATGGTATATTTACAGTTTGAATTTCGTCACGGCACTTATATTACAGGTTCCCCAAGGTCTAATAAAGCTAACAGTTGTGTCTGATTTCAATTTAAGGCATTTTTGTGAACGTCAGGGTCTTGTTATGAGGAGCAGCTAGCTAGCTAGCTAGCTACAGTACAGGCCAAAAGTTTGGACACACCTTCTCATTCAAGTGCGTCGCACAAAGACACCATGGTTGGAACCAAAGATCTAAAATTTGGACTATCAGACCAAAGCACAGATTTCCACTGGTCTAATGTCCATTCCTAGTATTTCTTGGCCCAAACAAATCTCTTCCGCTTGTTGCCTCTCCTTAGCAGTGGTTTCCTAGCAGCTACTTGACCATGAAGGCCTGATTTGAGCAATCTCCTCTTAACAGTTGTTCTAGAGATGTGTCTGCTGCTAGAACTCTGTGTGGCATTCATCTGGTCTCTAATCTGAGCTGCTGTTAACTTGCGATTTCTGAGGCTGGTGACTCGGATGAACTTATCCTCAGCAGCAGAGGTGACTCTTGGTCTTCCTTTCCTGGGGCGGTCCTCATGTGAGCCAGTTTCGTTGTAGCGCTTGGTGGTTTTTGCGACTGCATTTGGGACACATTTAAGGTTTTTGCAATTTTCCGGACTGACTGACCTTCATTTGTTAAAGTAATGATGGCCACTCGTTTCTGTTTACTTAGCTGATTGGTTCATTGCCATAATATGAATTCTAACAGTTGTCCAATAGGGCTGTCGGCTGTGTATCAACCTGACTTCTGCACAACACAACTGATGGTCCCAACCCCATTAATAAGGGAAAAATTTCACTAATTAACCCTGACAAGGCACACCTGTGAAGTGAAAACCATTTCAGGTGACTACCTCATGAAGCTCATTGAGAGAACACCAAGGGTTTGCAGCGCTATCAAAAAAGCAAAGGGTGGCTACTTTGAGGAATCCATAAAGGCTGACGTTGCCCTGGGTATGGAGCCCAGGCTGCCGTTTTCTCATCAGACTGTGTGGAGCTCCTAAAGTCCGACACGTCTTACCAAATTTGCAAATGGCCATCAATTTTTGTGAAACGGCCCATTTGAGCTTAATATATAGTTGATTTCTCGCATAAAAAAGTCTCAGAAGTGAATTTGGTAACGAAACATTGCAGTGCCTGGAATATGAGACCTGCGGTCTTGTCTCTAATATATGTGTATGGCGATTCGCTCAACCAATCAGTGGGGAGATTATCTAAATATTCATGAGCATACCATATTTGGAAGAAAAGCTCTTGTTACAAATAGGGCCAAAACACAGGGATGCATAAGAGCCAATAAAATATCAACCAGGCCATTTTCAGCCCAACCAATGTTACATACCCCATTAGGAGACCATAAGGAACAGTGTGAAATACCCTAATCATTCTATCACCCCTTTAAGGTCTTAAGATGGCACAGACCGAATATGAATAGATGACCCAACTACATTGTCAGGTATTAATGAACGACGGCGAGGCGTGCTGCACGAAGGACGGTTGCCTCCGCCGAAGTCCATTAATACGCGACAATGGACACCTCGAAGGGCATTAACCCGCTTAAACCATGGTCACTTGCCAAATAACATATTTTTAATACATTAGTTTATATTTAAATTAGTTTTACACTCGAAATCTAAAGTTTTTACAAACAATGCATCCTTGGTTACGCCTGACGGTTTGACTAATACCTGGAACAATCGTTCTTATGCAATGCAAACGTTGTTCACTCCTCCAGGAAATAGGAAGGACCTAGATACGACTTGCCTCCCTTAGCAACGGAAGATAATTAGTCCACTCAGCTACGAGCCAGAAAGCTAACGCTATGCTAGCAAGTCACTAACATTGTGTACAGCTGGCAATCAGTAAAGATTATTTGACAGTATGTTGAACAACAAGACAAGCTAGCTAGCTATTCAGCCATGTCATTGTCCCCAAAACAATATAACGACTTTTACGAACAATTTTATCCGCGATGTGTAGCGACCGCAATATGAGATAATGTTATTCGCCGTGAAACAAAGTCAGTTCTCTATGGTCAGTTCAGGGGAACAGTATAACTTACTTCTTGCAGTTTGTGTGTTAGCGCCATCCTGTGTTGAGAGGGCGAGTTGGAAATAACAGATCCACAAGATAGCGCATTCATTTAAAACAGTAAACAGTCAGTTTCACTGAAACTCCTTTAGTAGCTGGGTGTCCTACATCACTGCCGATTTACAGATCAAGCTCTAGCTATCTAGCTAGTTACAAATCAGAAACAAAGTATTACCTCAAGCTATCAACAGTAAATTAACATTAACCAAACTAGAATGTTGAGGCAATGGCCAGCTAACGCTAGCTTAGTACGTATGATATGGTTAGCCTGGTATAAGCACTTATAGCTAGCTAGCTAGCTAGTTGAACAGAAAAACATCCTTTAACATCTAGAATTACATAGCTACACGTGAAACAACTGTCATAAAAAAGCTGTAATACATGGATTACCTACAAGTAATGGTCCAAAAAGCGTATTTTTTCAGTAGATAGCTAAAAGATGCCTGTCAATATTTGCTTGTTCACAGAGTGGTAGATGAAGCTAAAAATCTCAGTTTAACTCCCAACTGCTATACAACTGTGCCAGTACTGTTCTCTTAATACATCCACGGTTGCTACTAGCAACAGAATGTTCAACTGAAACTAACTGCTGGTGGCAGAATGGTGAGAAGAGAGAGGCTGTGTCCATTATCACTCCTGATTTGTTAACTAGCTATGTGTATGCTTCGCGTCGGGGTCCTGCATCACCATGTCATGGTCACTATAATGAGAGCCTTGCTCTACATTTAATCCCGCTTATTACAATAGTTAGCCTACAATGTAAGCTAATTGTCCCTATGGCTGAAGTTACTGTGTAGACTGTAAATATGTAGCGATAGGCACTTTATTTACCTTCCACCATATTATTTAAGTGTCCAAAGTGTAAAATAAATGCATTTATTGTCCTCAAGAAAATACACAATAAAATGAAAAAACTAGTTCCCATACCATGACAACACCACTGTGTCCAAAGTTCATACCACATACTAACTATTTACACTATGTACTGTATAGCTACTAATCTTTATACTGTAGTACCGTTTTTGCAGTTATTATAATACAAGTCAACATTTATACAAGTCAACAATTCACGTTATCAACATCTGCCCCTGCCATTAAACTAAAGGATAAATCTAAATGTTTTTCCAGCTTTAAAGCTGCTGCTTAAATAAGCAGGTCTTTAATTGTTTTTGTACACGGGTCACTATGGGAAAATCATGTATATCAGCAGCAAACTCAAAAAAAAGAAGTTTTTTGTATGAACTGTGACTGTTTTGAATATATATATATATATATATATATATATATATATATATATATATATATATATATATATATATATATATATATATATATATATATTTATTATTATATAATTGTCACTTTTCTAATGTAAACTCACTACGTAAATTGCTTAGAATTTGTACGTAGTATGGAATAAGGACACAGCTTTCTGTGTCCTTATTTGCTGCATAGATACAAAAATTACAGTAATGCCACATTACAGTTATTGTTACAAGGCAAAAATGATGATGACTCAAAAATGTAAATCTCAATTACTCACTATAGAGTAAAATACAGGCCATTTATTTTGTGAGGAATAGTAAATGATTATCCAACAAGGAAAGCGTTGGAAAGTTATTTGCCCTTCAACAAAAGTTGGACATATTTCATGCTATATCGAGAAATCAAAACAAACGTGGTCGTATACTACTGCACAATCAGAAAGAGAACCCTGGTGATGAAAGTGACATGAAAATTATGTTATGATGATAGGGTTTACAGTGCCATTTGTCAGGCTTTTCAAACCAAGCCTGCCATTATTTACTCCACAAATTACATTGCTACTTGCATAACTTCTTCACAGACAAATAAATTCCACTTTTAAAGATGATCTGCTAAAAATTAATGGAAACTATTCAATGGTTGCACAAGGGAAGATATTAAACACTTCATTAACATAGTTGTAAGCAGGACACCGTCAAGGAGACACATTTTTCACTCAAACATAATAAACTATTTGTGTTCCCCTGTATGTCAGGACTAATAACCGGGGCTGCAGGGTCACTTAGTAGGTATGACAGCCGTGTTGCAAACAGTTGACCTTGGTTCAACAGCTTGTTTCAGCAAGCATCTGCACAGCTAAAGTGCCCTTGAGCCAGACAGTAAATTCTTGCCAGCTCTAGAAACGTCTGCAACTGACCCTGACAAGCGGAAATAAGTTTGTCTCCAGTGAACTTTTACTGTAGTAAATCTAATCTATAAAATTACCAAGATTATCATTCTTATTATAAGTGGCTATATGCAATAAAATCCAGTACAAAGTACTCACAGCAGCTATACTTTCTTTTACTGTGTAAAACCAGGTGGTGTCTGTAAGCTTCTCATTACTACAGAGGTGAAAACTGAAAAATCTGAAAACCCATACTCCCCTCCAGCCTATGGCCCAATGTTTCCAATATCTGGCAAGTGTTAGCCAGTAGCTACCTACTTTATAAGCGTCACAAAACCATCTCTGTGTTTTTTTTCTGCAGTGCAGAACAAGTCCTGCTCTGTTTCCCTCCCTGCGCCTTTGGCTGACTGGACACAGCCCTCTCTAAACTTCCGTGCAGGTCAGGAGCTGTGTATAAGCTGCTGCTCCCACCTATCACATCCTTATATCTACCCTGGGGTTAGAGGCAATGTCAAAGCTAATGAATGTTCTGAAAGCTATGATGATATCATGGAGCAAGCCTCGATATAATGGTTTTAAATTCTTCTATGAAGCCTCTTGCAAAATGATTATATAGATGCAAGTCATGTTTGGAGCACAATGCACAAACACACAAATAAGGTCAGCATATGCTAAATATTCTCCTGCATGACCACACCGGCACACATGCGTACCCGCTTGCACACAAACACACGCTGCACAGATTTCACACAATTTGAGGAATGTGCCCCAGGCCAGCGAGGCAGTGCAACAGTGGAGTAGGAAGTGGGAATGCTAGTCTGGAAATTATGTGAAAACAATAGAGCAGCTCTGTGACATGCAGTGTGTGTAAACACTCACATAAAAACTGATTTCAGCAAAGGAAGGCTTGCCTCTAACCTTGCTAGACACTAGCAGAATCAGGAAGTGTGGAAGGTTGTATTGTGTGTGTGTGTGTGTGTGTGTGTGTGTGTGTGTACAAAACACATTTTGGGGCTATCCTGCTATCAAACTGAAATGAGTCTCCAGAGGATTTTGGCTGAGTGAAATTAAGACTGCATGTGTGTGTTTGTGAACTAATGAGACGAGTTAGATCATCCTGTGTATGTGTGTCAGACCTTGAGCTGCTGTAGTCTGAGCTTCTCATCCTCCATGTCTCTCCTGGCTCTGTCCTGCTCCTCCTGCAGCCGACGCTTCTCCTGACGGAGGAAACGAACGATGGTAGGAGAGAAATTGTAAAAAAAAAAGAGAATGAACATATTGATAGTTTAGGTAGAGAGGAAATGAGAGCAAGGGGAGTACAATGTTATTCAAATGAAGAGAAAGATGGAGAAACTCAGCAGATCAGTAGTCATATACATATAAACAAACTGTTATGTAAATTAATGAACAGAAACAAAGAAAGGGAAGGGACGGCAGTGAATAAAACATCACTGGGAAAGAGTAAAATGGGGACACCTGGTCAACCATCTGTCACAAGGACACCGTCACCATAGACATCAGGTATACTCTATATCCCATAATGCTCAGAGCAGCTGTCCCCATGGCAACCTGGTGTTGTTTTCGTGGAACCAGGGACATCCTGGCTCACCACATTGAACACTCAATATATTATTTAGGAGTTACGGACAGCTCAGAGAACTAACTCTCTTTATCGTCTCCTTCTCTGTGTAGTCAAATCTGAAGTAGAAAGTAGTAGATACCTCGCTTGATGATTTCACTTTTTTGTTTTGTTGGCAAGAGACTGACCAGGATATCATGTAGAAATGGTTATATGTTAAAAATGTAGTGAACAAATTACATTAAAATGAAGGTTATACTAAAACTTAAACTTTTTAAACAGTTTTAACAGACAGCTGAGCGTCTTTTCTGTGCTGTATTATCAGTGGCTTTAATGGAATGTAAAAGACACAAGCCATTGCTCTATGAAGTGAATTTTACTTTCATAAATCTCCATTAAATTCTCATTTTATTTTTTGCATTCTGAGCAGCTTGCCGAAAAAGCACAGACCAGAACTGAGACTGAAACAAAGACCTGCCTACCCCAGGCCAATGGTGAACCATCACACCACTATGTTGGTACTATGTTTCGCAGCTGAAATATGACTTTAACGCTATTGCATGTTTTTGATTAAATTATGCATTTCTTCAGATTTCAATGCAAGAAATCATGGAAGTTGATGATTTCAATCATAAGCTAATAAGAAATTTCTGCTGGAATTAATCAGCTACTCCACACACAACTTTCACATTCAGACTAATCTTATTTTCTAACAATTTCGTCTATACAGATTCATCTATACACGGATAAATGTGTGTGGACTCACAGCAATGGCCTTCAGTCGCTGATTGTACTTCTCCGTCTCATCCATCCCGGCACCTGTGACACAACAAGACAGGGTTGAAGGTTAGAGGTCAGAGGTTAATAAATATGAGTACAAGAATCGGATCCATTTATTCCCAGGCCATTATTTCAGATACACCCTCTGCAATTCTCATAAAACCCTATTTAGCACTTTCTTATGTTGAGATATTCATTCAGAGTGTGTGAAAAAGAGAATCAAACAGCATTTCTCCTGGAGTCCCACCTGTGCTACATCAGACGATATAGAGGCAGCTGATTAGTGGTGACACAAGATCAGACACAGCACTTCAGCCTTTGCAATTTGTGAAGCATGCAACTGGACAAGCATCATGGCAGTACGTGCCTTCGTGAATCATGACCCACAATCCTTCACACCATTCCCACCCTTACCAAAACCTTTTCCCCCACACCCCCATTAAGCCTTCTGTTTTGGGCATCACACAGCCTATGGCATCTTGAAGAAAATAAACACAAGCAATATTTGTTTTCCCCTGCAGCTGAGACTAAATGGGACAATATTTGAGCTCCCAAAAGGCACATGAGAGAGCATAGACAAGAGTCATACATAGCAACCAGCTCATAGCAACTCATTCATTAGTGAATTCCTGCCATCACAAGCCATAACTCTGCTTTAGTAAACTTCCCAGTAGAGAAACAACACTTATTTTTAGCACACATGGAATTCTGCACTGGGTGGGTTTCATAAATGAAAAAAGACTTCATGTGATAAGAATAATTAAAGTGAAAACACTGTTATTGGAAATTGTAGCCTTAAACGCAATGGCAGCAATAATCTTCCAGTCAGTATCAATCCGGTGTGGTGTGTAAAGAGATCTGTCCAACACCAAAAAACACACTTTGCCATCACAGCAACTGGGGGAGACCTGAGAAATACGGTGCCAGCCTATTTCTGTAAGAAATACCACACTGTCACAATTGTTGTTCCTTAATCTCCATCACAGAGTTTTTAGTACTTGAACACTAGGCCTGTAACAATTATTAAATAGCCTAATTGTCTAACCGCAATTATTTTACACAATCACGGTTATTTTGTATAACCACAATTAAAGCATTTTTTTTTTATAAGATTGGTCACACTATTGTTTGGATCCATCAAACGCGTTTGCAATACCGGCGTAGCATCACCTAACAGTAACGTTAGCTAGCCTATGATAGGATTCCTACCAGATGACGCCCCACCCGCAGTTGCAAGTCTAGTCTAAATCCACCAAAGCACCTTTACATAAAATTTTCAATTCAATTTTATTTATAGTATCAATTCATAACAAGAGTTATCTCGAGACACTTTACAGATAGAGTAGGTCTGGACCACACTCTATAATTTACAAAGCCCCAACAATTCTAATAATACATGTGTTTAAGTAGTGTAGTTAGTTCGTCTGTGGTGTTTAATCTACTATGGTGCTTTGTTTAATTAGTAACGTTACGGTAAATGACGACACTGTAGCGGAAATGGCCGTCATTAATTAACGTTATGCTAATGTAGCTAGTTCCACGGAGATTTGTGCTTTTATTTTTCTAATCTGTACAGAACAACTTGTTTGCTAACTTTTGCTAAGGTCCTAAGGGTTATGACTGTTGATGGTAATTGTTGATTTTGTTTAAATGTGCCAAATTGTAATTATATAAGTGATTATTAGTCGGACTATTTGGCTAAAGCTATGCCATCGGCAGCTGTCACTCAAATATCCTGGGCTGTAGCTGTCTAAAGCCAGAGAAATTAAACAATTTTCTATTTTGTTTCTATATGTTCTAATTTCAATTTTTTGTTAATTTAAGCAAAAAATACAATGTTTTATGACAATAAAGAGGCGTGGTTTACTTTGTAGGCTGTGGACGATTCATCGGCGTAGTCAACGTAAATCGATTACATAAATGCGTCGACACAAATAACTTACGTCGACGCGTAAAGCATAGAAATCTATAAATAACCGTCTGCCTCCAGCAACTGCGCAAGTATGGATTCGTCGCAAGTTCAAAAACACATTGAGAAAAAGGCTCACACATGGTCTTCTAAAGTGTGGGAGTATTTGACTCTTAATGCCAACAACAACGTGATAGTCTGCAGACTTTGTAAAATGCCTCCCTGAGTCAGGATAACAGCAGCAAAACACCCTAAATTCTGCTCACCTTTTTGTCCCTTTCACTCACAAGTAGAGTTTAGATTCTCTGCCCGAGCCCAAACTTGACCCACGGGCCGGGTCGGGCCCACATGTCCCGCCACTATCCTCGGGCCGGGCCCTTCATCAAGTATTTGTGTTTTTTTAATCATTACTTTATTACCCCAATTGGGTGGGGAGGAAGCTATGCCTCTCCAGCTTCTCCCGTAGCTCTGGGTAGATGTCCTGCACTGACTTGAGTGCGAGATAAACTGTGCTAAATCGTGTCTCCCCCATCTGTAGCACTGTCTTCGATAATTGCGCAACCAGGCCAGATTGTTTCAGATATCTCACGAGTCCTTTATAATGTCGGTTATAACGGCCCATGTATTAAAAAATTGTCTGGTTAAAATCAGGCTCGGACTCCTAATTCCAGTTAATGTGTCGGGCCGGGCCGGGCTCGGACACAACGTGCACTGTAGACGTGTGCGATTATCAACATATTGACATGGAATGTGTTCCCAGTAGTAGCCCAACGGTACGTTAGTCCGTTGATTCGTTTTAATGCCTCGCTATGACTTAACATTAAGCATCATCAATCGCTGTCAGTCTGCAGTGTTATTTTTTTGGTTTACCGTCATCATGAGTGACCCAATCGATTACAGACGGTGGATGGTATTACCCTCTGGATGGTATTACCCTGGCCTCCAGCACTACTGTCAGAAATCTAGGAGTTATTTTTGATCAGGATATATCCTTCAACGCCCACTTAAAACAAACCTCAAGAATAGCGTTTTTCCATCTTCGTAACATTGCCAAAATTAGGAATATCCTGTCTCAAAACGATGCTGAAAAACTAGTCCATGCATTCGTTACTTCTAGACTAGATTACTGCAATTCTTTATTATCAGGTTGCCCAAATAAGTCCATTAAGACTCTCCAACTGATCCAGAATGCTGCAGCACGTGTTCTGACGAGAACTAAGAGAAGAGATCA
Organism: Perca flavescens; assembly: GCF_004354835.1. Taxonomy (NCBI): domain Eukaryota; kingdom Metazoa; phylum Chordata; class Actinopteri; order Perciformes; family Percidae; genus Perca; species Perca flavescens. Next base: position 20,987,305 of record NC_041332.1, read on the forward strand.
TATTTCTCCTGTATTAGCTTCTCTGCATTGGCTTCCAGTGAAATATAGGATTGAATTTAAAATCCTCCTCCTGACTTACAAAGCTCTAAATGGTCAAGCACCATCATACTTAGAAGAGCTCATAGTACCTTATTGTCCCACTAGAGCACTGCGCTCCCAGAATGGGGCTACTTATGGTTCCTAGAGTCTCTGGAAGTAGACTGGGGCCAGGGCCTTCAGCTATCAGGCTCCAGTATTATGGAACCAGCTCCCAGTCGGGGTTCGAGAGGCAGACACCGTTACAACATTTAGGAGTAAACTGAAAACCCTCCTCTTTGATAAAGCTTATAGTTAGGGACGAGGAGTTGAAGCGTCCACCTAACCCAGCCCACTGCTTCTCCTCGTAGTCATCAGTTTTTTTTTTTTTCTATACTGTATAATTAATAATCGAGCGAGAGTAGAGGGAGGCGGTCCAGTACAGCCCGACCCGGTTGGGGGGAGTTCTAGCCCGACCAGGCACCTCTCTTTAACCTGCCTCTCTTAAATTATGCTATTACAATTCTAGACTGCCAGGGAGGCTGTTCCTCCCTAAGACACACTGAGCTGCTCTCTCATCTCTACTTGTTACTTTTGTATGCATCCTGTCCCAGAAATGCTTGTTACTAATCTAGCTCTGGGGAGTTTACTCCCCGGAGTCCTTATGTTTCTGCAGAGAATGCAGGCTCACACATGGTCTTCTAAAGTGTGGGAATGCAGAGAATCGCAGAGCATAGCTCTGCGATTCTCTGCATTTCCCGGCTGCATCCTGCTGCGTCCTGCTGCATCCGCAGCCTCCCCCCGTGCTCTGCAGCGCCACGTTACATCCCGCAACGCCCTGCTGTGATGTTCATACGCACAGAGTAGTCAGGATCCGGTATAGGAGACTGCACTACTCAGTATGACACGATGTGCCCTGCTATGACATGAACTTCCACGATAACCTTCAAAGTCAATGTGACTTCTAATGTGACTGTTATCACCACTGTTCATCACCCCCAACCGGCCCGTCAGACACCGCCTACCAAGAGTCTGGGTCTGCCGAGGTTTCTTCCTAAAAGGGAGTTTTTTCTTGCCACTGTCGCAATAGCCACTGCTAATGCTTGCTCTTGAGGGAATTACTGTAATTGTTGGGCTTTTGGAATTTATAGAGTGTGGTCTAGACCTACTCTATCTGTAAAGTGTCTCGAGATAACTTTTGTTATGATTTGATACTATAAATAAAATTGAATTGAATTGAAAAATTATATTAGACACTCTGCAACTTGCCTTATGTTGGATTTATTTGATACATCTGATTTCATAGGTTGCTAAAATTGCACTTTTTTTACTGTAAGATTAAAGCAAATACAGGCTACTTTTTTTGCACTTGCTCAGTTTACTTTAAGTTTTTATTTTGTATTCCTCCTGAAAGTGACTTTGATGTTGGATTGATAGCCTACATCTGGCTTCAGGTTGCACTACAAATTCATTTTACATGTGCAGTGTTAAACAATTTTAATAAATAGAGACTTGAACCTTATTGAAATTTGTTTTGTGTAAATTGTTAATAATTGAGCAAGGGGAAAATAATTGCTAATTGAAAAATTAATCGTTCGTTAATTGTTTAAAAAAATAATCGTTTGGGACAGCCCTAGTCACATAACAGTGATATATAACAAAAGATATATCATGGGATTCATTTAAACTTTAATTTGTTTGAAAAAGTAATAACTAAATAAAAGATGTATTATTTCACTGGAAGATCCAATTATATTGTTAATCACAATTATTTCTGAGACAATTAATTGACCAGCAAAAGCATGTACAAGTGCGAATGAGGTTTCTCATTTCTCCTCAGAAGGCAACTCGGTAGAGCTGATACTATATTTGCTCTTCAAACATGGTAGATCTTTCAGGGCCTTAGGGGGTGATAGTTAGCACAGTGAGAAACTTCTCCTTATCAGACTCCTTCGGCACCATCAAGGTGTGGGGTAGTTGGCCATGTCGTAGGGCAAAAAGGCTTACATAAAACAATATAAATATGTAGGTGTAATGTGTAAGGAGTGGAAAACAGAAGGATGAAAGGAAGGGAACACATCTGGATGGGGAAAGAACCTAGCATGCCTTTTATTACACTGAAAGCCTCTCAAGAACTGGAGGTGGCGAGACAGGGGGGAGCAGAAAGACATGAGAATATGCATACGCAATATATATATACATAGATTGAGAGACAAGAGATACCCTTCAAGAGCAACAGAGGTAGAAAGAGACAAAATCTCATTTTGGCAGTGTTTTGAATGACTGGAGGTGCAGTGACAGCTTACAGTAAGCCTCCATAGGGAGTGAAGGCTTGTGTCTCATCAGGGCTCCAGGAGAGCGCCTAGAATAGCAGCCAGAGATAAACAAGCAAACACAAACAGAGGCTTTGATGAGGAGGTATTGAGGAGCTCCCCGTAGACACGCGCTGACTCCGATAATTAGAGATGATACAGGAGGGTAGAGAAGGAAAGGCTGACAAAGTCAAAAAGTTAAGAGGCAGAGAAAGTCAAGATGGTTGGAGAGAAGAGCGGCAGAGAAAGAGAAGATGAGGGGGGGATGGTAAATGTAGCAACTGGTTTGGGATTCAGATTCTCTTTATGTCCACAAACTGGGACGACCTGTGACAGGCAGACAGAAGAAAAAAAAAAGAGATTGTTCAAGAACTGGAAGAATAGAGACATTTTATATTAAGTCTACTCAGTTTCCCATAACACCCTGATCATTATCAAGCAAACTCAAGTCAACCTGCTCCCAGCCAGACCAAATTTTGCAATCTTGGATACTTTCATTTAAAGGGATTTTCAGCATGGCCGTATTCACCAGAGATCACCGAGGTCCGGATCGCTGCATTTTTTCGAGGTGAATTGTCTAAAAATAACTTTACTTTGGTGCAGCAAAATTTAGGGCTGGGCGATAAAACGATAACGATATGTTTCGTGATAGACACTTAATCAGTATCAATAAAAAATGTGTTCAATAAAACGTTTGATCATTTCTTCGTCGGAAAAGAAACCATTGACATATAGAAAATGGACCAACAGATCCTATTGCTCTGGATGGAGACCAGTGAAGGCTATTAGAAGCACTTTTCCAGTGATGGCTGAGCGTTACTGCACAGCCTCCAACTCAGCTCGAAGACTGATATGACGTGAGCGACCGGTCTGAAAGTCTTCTGGTAGCTGTGCCAAGAGAAATCTCAATCACTCCCAATCTTGCAGAGACGGAGAGCGTTGGTATATGTAAAGAGATAACATGGGCACAGGCTAATTATTGCTAACTAAAATGCTAGTTGACATTAGTAATTAAACTTAAACAGCTAATATGAGTCAAAACTGCCTGTGAGCTTCTCCTGTACTGTACGGTAATTTCTAAGTAAGTTGCATGGTTATGACACAATCGTTAGCCTATTTTTACAAAAACGTCTGCTACGGAGCCATAACGTGAGGTACAAGGTAATGGAGCCTTTCATAAATTGTCGTGTTTCTTTAGAAATAAACAATGGACAAATAGAATCTTTAAACGCTTCAGATGTAAAGTTATTTGCTGCCAAAGTGGCGCCAATGAATGGCAGTCAATGGAATGCTAACGGGAGGTGATGGCTTGTTAGCATCAAAATGGCGCCATAGGAGGTATGCTTTGCGGAGGCTCGCTTACCCCCTTGGAAGAAACCAGAGGTTGCGAAGCAAGTTTGGTTGCATGAACAAAAGGCACTCACTCTCTGGTAACCTAGCAACGTAAGGAGTGACACTCCCTCACAATCATGTAACAGTATCAAGTTTGGTTGCACCATATCGTTGTCTCGTGTTAGATTCTTCAATAACAGAACTGGCGTGGAGTGATAAGTTGAAAATGAGTGCTGCAGCGAGCGAGGAAATTGTTGATAAAACAGGAAAAGTCAGATCGCCAGTATGGTTTTTTGGAGTCTGACCGTAGTCAGACCAATGTCGTCTGCAAATTATGCAAGACCGTCGTCCCCACCAAGACTGGTAATACCACAAACTTGTTTGACCACCTTAGCCGCGCTTACCCTTTGGAGCACAGCCGTATTCGCCAGCAACGTCCAACAACATCGGCAGCTGCAACACCACGCAAGCAGCAGACCACCATGAAGACGTACTCTGCATCAGTGCCTTATGACAAAGCATCAAATGGTACAAAGAAATAACGTAGGCAGTGACATATCATATAGCCAAAGACATGCTTCCGCTGAGCACTGTCGAGAAGCCAGGTTACCACCCCCCAACCATGTACGGTTTAGGCTGTAGCGTGACTTTTAGACGGAGAAAAATAATAACTGTTACTGTACTGTATCAGGTTTGTTTTTTATGTTACAGATGTAAAGTCTACCTAAGTTTTATTTGAAATTTCTCCTATGTTAATGTAAGGAAGTGTTCTATATTGGTCAGCAGATGCGACCCTTGTTTTATTTTGAGTGCTCCTTTTCTGTTTGGCTTGCCTTAACAGAGTATCAGAGCACTGTATGACTGAAATGATTTAAATTATAAATAGGTTGGTTGGTGCAACGATTTTGTATATTACACCCCTTTGAAGTTTCACTGTGTAGATGGTTGAGCAGAATATGTGGACAGTGTGAGTCAATGTTTAAGAAATCCACAGCTAATGCTAGTTGCTAACTAAGTGTATGTGTGTGGCAAGCTAGCTTAATAACTAGTGCTTACTGCCAAGAGGGGCAGCTAAGGTTTATTTTATACTGTATGTGATTTATGGGCCAAATTCTAAACTGGTTGTGTCATATTCTCTTTTGTTTTCCGAAAGCTCAATAAATGAGGAGTTTTGCTTGTCTCAACCACCATTTGGACTCCTGTTTTCCTGTCCCTGCCACGTGCCCTGGTATATCCAACATCCTAAATAAACACAACGCAGAGTCAGACTTTGCTGGGGCTTGCGGCCTGACAGATAGGGTTACATTTACAAAACACTGCACATATTTTAAAACACTTTATTCACCAGAAGGTGAATCAGCTTGTGAACTTCCTAGCACTAAACTTGCAGAAAATAGTTCTTCTCAGGTCTCAGGCTTCTCTGTGTTTATATTTAACACTTTGCACTATTTTATTACACTTTATTAAGCATTTCTTACGTATTCTTTCATTTTGCACCTTAATGTTAAAGGAACACGCCGACTTATTGGGAATTTAGCTTATTCACCGTAACCCCCAGAGTTAGACAAGTCCATACATACCCTTCTCATCTCCGTGCGTGCTGTTACGCTGTCTGACGGCTCCAGCGGCATCAGGCCAGCACAGAACATGCAGGTGACTGGTTCCAGCAATCCTACTGCTCCGAATAAGTGACAAAATAACGCCAACATGTTCCTATTTACATGTTGTGATTTATAGAGTCACAGCTTGTACAAAAAACAACGTAACATGAGACACAGCCGTCTTCTAACTGTAAACAAACCGGGAACTATATTCTCAGGCGGAAGAATATAGTACTTGGGCGGAGTGATATGCTCGCAGCAAGCCTGTCTGAGAATATAGTTCCCGGTTTGTTTACGGTTAGAAGATGGCTGTGTCTCATGTTACGTTGTTTTTTTTACACGCTGTGACTATACAAATCACAACATGTAAATAGGAACATGTTGGCGTTATTTTGTCACTTTTGTCACAATAAGGAGCAGTAGGCTAGTTGGAACCAGTTACCTGCAGGATCTGTGCTGGGCTAAGCTAATGCTGGAACTGTCAGACAGCGTTACAGCACGCACGGAGATGAGAAGGGTATGTATCGACTTGTCTTACTCTGGGGGTTACGGTGAATAACCTTAATTCCCAATAAGTCGGCGTGTTCCTTTAAGAGATAATTGTTAAGTGTTCATTGTGATTTTAGACTTATGTTTACATTTGAATTATTTGAGTGTTTTCCATGGTTGTGTTGACATTTCTGCCTTTATAACCGAGGGGATTATTATCAAAGGAAGGTTAAGTTTAAAATAAAAAATGTTTAAATGTGATATATTTTTCTCCTGGTCCTTATTTTAAATAAGTCATAAAATATTATATAAATATATTATATTATAAATAATTAGCGATATTGACCGATATGAAACACTTATATCGTGATACAGTTTTCAGCCATATCGCCCAGCCCTAGCAAAGATATTGTACAATTGATCACAGTCACTGCTGCCAGAGACAAACCAGATCCTCCCCCCTGAAGCGTTAACCTCATGGCTAGTTAATATGCACATAATTTATACTGTTTATCGTTTGTTGTATTTATGAATGACGTCACCGGATCGTGCCGGTGATATATGCATTCTTTATTCTTTCTCCTCACTCAGTATTAGCCTTCTTAAAATGTGTCCCCCTGAACAGTGTAGTTGAATAGCTCTGATGTAAGCTTTGTACAGTCACCTAACAGTTACCTGAGCTTAGTGAACAGCTCTTTTGCATATCCAGTGTAAAGAGCCAGAGGCAAGAAGGGGAAGAGGGCGAAAAAGATTTACATTTGGGCCACCAACATTTTTTTTGCTTTTTCTATATTTACTATTGCTGTTTACTACAAAGCAAAAGTATTTCTTATCCGATTACTCAATTAACGAAGAAATAATCGGTAGAATACTAGATTACTAAAATAAGAGACTAGGAGTCAGAGAAAGAGACAGTGAATACAGAGGGTGAGAGAGAACAAAGTGGAGGGCAGAGAGAAATAATGTAATGTTGAAGGCAGAGAGATAAGAGGATATGAAAGAGAGAGGGAGTGTCTAAAAATGCATATCTTCAGATCAGGGAAATCAAAAATGGGATAAATCCCCCTAGCAAGCTCAGTTTTTGGACCTCAGTATTTCCAAAACCTTGCGTACGGCCCTGATTGTCAGTGGCCCAAATAGGTGAACATATTCAGCTTTTCACAATTCTGAAATGTAGGGGGACAATATTATAGATACTTAAAATCCTTCAGGATTTGCTATAAACCATGCCTGTTTATTGGGAAGTGTCCACATTATAAAACCAATTTTTGCACCTAACTGTGAATTTTCACACAACTCCCACAACCCTCTTGTGGTATTGTGGTAAGCACAGCAACTAACAAATGTGATGTGGGACTGGTTTCCTGCACCCTTGCCTCTGTTAATGCACACTACTGTACATCCAATATCTCAGCTATATCTTGTATCTCAGAACCAAACAGCAGCAGTAAAACACCAATATGGCAAATGGCCACAACCCTAGATGACTAAAATCAGCTTCACTTCCATTAAAAACATACTTACTGATTTTTGGTTTTCAAGGCAATAACTTTATGTCCAACACACAGTTGGGTCCGTGTGGCGGGCGCATGCTTCAAAAAGGTATTTAGTGTCTTCATTAATTCATAGGTGTGTTGGGCGTAACCAATCAGTGTCATCTCCCATTCCTTTTAATAGCCAGGCATGTTTGTACCTTGGCGCATTGCTATAATGATGGTGGATTTGCACAGTAATATTTTTATTTGTAATCTTTTGCATGTTTGTGTGCTGCTGCGCTTCCATGTGTGTGTGTAACAAACATAGTGTGCGCGCGCTGTGCATAAGCCTAGGTGCATTTTACTCATGCGTTGTTAAAATAACAAATGAAATGCTATTGACTTTAGACCAGGTTTTTGTTGGTCAATGGCGCGATCACTTCCCGCTGCCTCAAGATAGCAATACGCCAAGAATTCACCTGAACACACCTCCCTGTAAGACCATCACGCCCATGGGCGCAAAGATGGGCACAAGTGCATTTGCTATTTAAACGACGTGGGTGCTAGACGGTCTTAAATTAGCAAAGACACTTTGCGCCACGCTGCGCCAGGTGCAAGATGGGGCCCTTAGTTACACAGCTCCAACCGACAGACTCAGATGACATCATTTGAGGAACTACTGTATGTGCAACCACAAAAGGCTTTATACACTTCTCTACACCTGTAAACAGACTTTGATGTATACAATTGGTGGTTTCCCTTTAAGAAGCTGGAACTAGGGAATCTTTCGCATTTTTGCATAAAAATGATGTAAACAATTATCAAAACAGTTACCAATCAATGTTCTGTCATTAATTTATTTGATTAATCCAACAACTATCACAGCTCTATTATCTATAATCAAAAATAACAGATGGATGACCTGAAAATAATCAGATTTTTTTTTATTTTAAATTCCGGGAGCTCAACAGTATAGGAAGGTCCAGGAATTTCCTAAGTCCAGCTGCCTCTCAGTCTTCCTGCAAACTTTCACCATGAAACATTCCTCCAGCCCTGGTGCAAAAGAATGTATATTTGCCTTCAGTGTATGTGTCCATGTTTATATAACAATGTATATTTGCCTAGTGGGGTGCCATGAAGTCTGTATGCCGAGTGCTGGTGTAGTGACATCAGCTCTGTGTGAACAGATGGAAAAACAGTGGGGTGTCTGGAATGAAAAACTATAAGAATCATTTAGTATCACAGCTCACTGATCTTTGATTTCTCTGAGACATTCACAGACCGCGCACAACTGAGTGCATATAAGAATGACAATTTTAAGCTATACTACTCCAACAAGGCAAGTGGCTGCAGTCTTTTTTTGTTGTCGTTTTTAAATAAAATGATCATCAGCCCTTCTCCACAAACTATGCTGGTGTTCAGATAAATTCAAATTACAGTGCATGTAACGAAAAGTATTCATTATTTTCAAAATGAGCAAAACAAAGCATTAGCATGTCATTTTGGTTAAAAGACCGTACCTACAAGCCTCATGTTGCTCTGTATTAACTGGCATGTGCAGTATAACATCAGATACAGGAGCTATGCCAGATAAAATGTAGATAAGTTGTCTATGAAAAGCATGTTTCAGGAAGTCAAATCCCATTTCATGATATGTGACACTATGGAATCATGGACTAGCTTATATTCAAATTCGATACACCACTCTAACATAGTTATGGATGCACTTATTAGAAAGGTAAAATTGCAGGGCTGTTGACTTTGACTTGACAGGGATAGACATGGGCTGCAGTGGAACACGAAAGTTGTGACCTTTCGGTCATGAGACTCTAGTCTGCGGCACAGAGGAATCTGTCAATCCTGGCACTGCTTGCCAAACTCTGATGGAGAATCTTTAACAGAGCAGTCATTATATCATGAATGCAAGATCAATCTGCAGATTAGGCTAATCAGTTCCCTGTTCTGTCCATAAAATGTCAGAAAGTGACAATGTTTTAATTTCCGTCAACCCAAGGAGATGTATTCAAATTGCCGGTTTGATTCAGTACAAAACCCCAAGATATTGGGGTTTACTATCATACAGTATATGATGCATTTAATGTCAGGAAGGTATGTAGAAACATCAAAGAGCAACAGTATCCTGAATTGGCTGATTCTGTAAATAATGGCCCCTGAACACACAGTGTACAACCAGTTGCTGAAAGCTTTAGGTCTATAGGTCTATAGGGGTTGGGGGAGAAGGCGCAGGGAGTCATTAAAAGGCCACCCAATGACATTTTGTTTTTGTGTAATGATGAAATTACACTGTTTTTAGACCGCTGGCCACCCTGCTTCTCTGCACTTTGAAGTTTCTGCTCCATTTCTTGGAGAAATTAGGGGATGGAGGTTGGAAACGATTGTAGTGAAGACAGAGGAGAGAAAGAGAGTGGGAGGCAGCGGTAAGGTTGGAGTTTTAGATTGTATGCCCTAAATCACATACAGTGATGTAAGCGCATTTGAGTACTAACTAGGGATGCAAGGATGCATCGTGAATCGGTTAAAAATCTATTTAAATGTTTAAAGATTACAACTGGTTGAGATTTTAAAAAAAAAAATCGCAATGCAATTTTAATACGTCTTAGGGCATGACGCTAGTTAACATACAGCAGGTAATGTTAGCATATCATTAGCGTACCGCTAGTAACGTTAGCTGGCTTAAACACAGTTAAGATGCTGACAGCTAAACAGTTTAAAGTGTGACTGTATTCCACTATAAAGGATTCCAACAACGGAATGTACAACAGTCTGCAGCTGAGAGAAAAGCATGGACACTGCCACAGTTGGATAAACAGTGACGGGACTTAGTGGGCAAGCACACCAAGGAAAAGTGATCCGGCAATTTGCCGCAGGGTGGTGCGGCTGGGGGCCCATTTGTGTGGCGTTGTGTTGTGTTCTTAAACCCCCAACAAAGCACAAGTATACTTTATATTTCACAAATCGTTTTCCGTCAGATCGAACATTTGAAGGCAGCTTATTTCACAGGTGGAGAGAGAGAAAGAAAAGGGACGAGCGAGACATAGCGAGTGCTTTGTTGTTGCAGGAAACATGCAGCTATTACACAAACTCAGTACTTGTGTTTAATTTTTTAGACCTCATAGTGTTTTTCTTGTGGCAGCGACAAAGGAAGTGAGGTTTCCTGTTTACTGTACGGGATTCTCACACTGCCTCAAAACATAGCTCAAAACACTGACAAGTTGGGTTACATGATTGGCATGCAGTGGGGTTGCATTTCAACTTTTTGCCGCAGGCAACCCCCGCCGCAGCCTAAACACACTACCCCCATTCAAAATGAATGGAAAGACCTGCGTTTTTGCAGGACGTCGGACGGCCGACGCAGGCGGTGTAAACGCAGCCTTTGTGTTACGTTTGGGTCCGGCTCTGTAAGCTTGTGTTGCATTCAATATTGTTGTAAAATACCCTTCTGCCATCTAGGATTTCTTAGCAGTAAACCTAGCAATAGCCGTCTTTAATCTTTAATTTATTTTTTGTTTTTTTGTTATTTAAGATAAAATACTATTTCAGTTGCACTTCTGATAAGAGGACACATAATGCTATTTTGCACAGTTTTTATACATAAAGGAATATTTTTTTTTGTCATTTCATTCTGTTAAAAATCATGAGAAAACTGTATTGTGAACTTAAAATTGTGAATCGTATTGTGTTGTGAGTTGACTGTATTGTTACATCCCTAGTACAATCTTTAATAGTTTTATTAATTTCTAATACCAGTATTAGTGATGCCACACTGGAATCATCTTTACTTTGAACTGGAGTTCATCTGCTAGATGCTCATTTACAGCGCTGCTTCTACGTGTCCTATTATCCTGCTTCTATTCAAAATTACTGTCTTTTCAACTCTTTGGGATTACAGTACTAGAATGTAGGATGTAAACTGCAGAACTAAAAAGAGCCAACTGAACAAGATAAGAGCTGAACTGACTGAAGGACAGTTTCAGGCCTGTAAGACCGAGAGAGAGATAGAGAGTATTCCAAGGCCAATGCAAATTGAAAATATCCTTCCACCCATGTGTCTGGGAACAGGATGAGTACAAACATCGCCGTCCTGCAGACGATTAGAGACCATTAATGCAATCGCAACAACCCTGATCTCTGAACTTTCGCATTCTCTGCTGTCGTCACTGGCCATCGCTCAGGACGAGTCTGACAACAGAAGAGGATGCACATTTGTAAAACAAATTCCTAGATATAACTTTTCTTTGGAGACGGGGCACTCAAAGTGTGCGTGTGTGTGTGTGTGTGTGTGTGTGTGTGTGTGTGTGTGTGTGTGTGTGTGTGTGTGTATAATTTGTGGATGGTGCTGCTGCTACAGCATACAGCCAAGTTCCTCTGATTGACAGTCCAGGTCAGAGGAATGAAAACTCATGCATTACACTGCTGTGTGTGTGTGTGTGTGTGTGTGTTGATTATCATTGAAAGATGGAAGGTTAATGTGTGATATGTGTGCAACTCCTACGTCACAGAGCTAACAGTGTAGTCGGTTTTGGAGCGTGTTGGGGATAACCAAAGTCAACAACATACATCACAGTTATTTATCACTTCTGCCCTTCACAGGCATGACAGTCCTACTTCAGTCTAACCTAGGTTCAAGTAATGCGTGCAATTCAAAGCATAAAAATGGCATTATCCTACCACGTAGTAGTAAATGTGCAGATATGTACAGTAAGCTTGCACAAATGATCACAACGAGACACATGCGCTCGGGAGCATCAAAGGCATTGCTGCAATGGAATATCAAAAGAAATCTTCCAACAGTGTTCAGACTAAAGCAAGTTTAACGTGCTGACAATTTGACTAAATCGTGTTGAGAGAGGAGAGACTATGATGAAACAATAGCGTCTCAAAGGAGCAAATTCCTTTGCTCTCATTTTGTCTCTACGCTAGACAGCCATAAAAAAAGGATTGAGAGGGGATCAGTGGGGTTCTGTGAGATACCACACACACATCCACTACAATAGAATCTCTCTGTTCATCGGGAGGTAGGCTGGTCTTAACCTGGCTCTGCCTACAGTATCCTATAGTGTGTAAAAGAACACTTATGAGCTCTGTTCATGTTGCTTTCACACATGCAGTTTGGCCCATTTCTTTCCTTTTAGTTCTGGTCCATTGTGTGTTCACGCTGACTGAATAAACCAGGAGGTGTGAAATTGATGTATGGACGGACAGGGAAAGCATTCATTGGACAGTTATCTGCATCATTACCGCTACATGGATTCACGTGCGGAAATGCAAGGGGCTGCTTGGGTGGGGGAGTGTTGCATCAGGTACATGTACCAGTGAAACATGACATATGATACATGAAGTCCAGTTTCGGTAAGAGATCACTGATTTTGGAGGCAATTCAGATGCCAAAAACACTGCTCAGGATTTTCTAATACTTTGGGACAGGATTGTACAACTCCACAGTAATTATTTTAGCTTTTGTTGCGATGATCACCAAGTAAACAGTGGAAATAATTAGGGCTGCAACAACAAATCGATAAAATTGATCAAATTTGAATAAAAAAGTTGTCAACGAATTTCGTTATCGATTCGTTGTGTTGTGCAACTATTACGCCACTCAGTAATAGATAAAAAAAAAAAATTTAGTCGAGCGCAGAGCGGAGCAGCGCAGCGCAAAAGAAAAGAAAAAAGAGCAGAGCGGGGGTAGAGGAAATACGGAGAGAGACCCGTAACGTTCTGAAACAAACGGCGGAGGCAGAGAAATCAGTACGACCTAAGTCATCCAAGGTGTGGGAGCATTTCACACTAAATAAATCGAAAACAAGATAAGCAAAAGCGACATGGCATGGCACGGGCGCACCACGGTGATGATTCAGCACATAAAACGTAAACATGTTGGAGTCCTTGATGAGGAGGAAGGGAGTTCAACAGCAGGGTAAAGTCACTACACAATCCTACTTTTGTTCCGTTTTGAAGTGAGGAACGTACCGTCCCTTCAGTAGCTCTTCTGGTGCTGCCGTTTACTCGTTATCCAGCTTCACAAGCATGACAAGCTAGCGTTAGCTCCTTAATAACAGTAATAAAGCAGGGGTGGTATAAATTGCAAGACTAAAGACACGTTTTTATTCACTCCCCTTTTGTGGTCCATTCATTTTTCAATCTGTTGTCATGTATATATTCTGTACTTTGTCCCGTATCAGGTTATTTTTGACAAATATGTGTGTGTGTTGTACTTTTTAGTTTCATTTTAAAGTTCTTTTATAGCACTTGGTCATCTTAAGCGGTGTTTAAATGCGGTGTATAAATGAACTTAACTTGCACTTACTACAATGATGGTAATAATTTAATGAATAAGCTTCAAGTGAACGTGTGTGTGTGTGTGTGTGTGTGTGTGTGTGTGTGTGTGTGTGTGGTCTGTATCTGCTCTTTGGGTTACTTACCTTTACACAACTATTAACTAAAACAACAAGTATGTATGTAAGTATGTATTGAGTTGATGTAAATTAATGCTTTTGTTTTTTTATCCAATTCATCGATTAATCGAAAAAATAATCGACAAATTAATCGATTATTAAAATAATCGTTAGTTGCAGCCCTAGAAATAATCTGTTCATGTTGCATACAATTACAAAGTGTTTGACTGACAGTTTTCTGACTAGCCAAAAAGAACTGACCCAAACAAGCAAATGCACCAGAGCTTTTGTTGAACCGAACCAAAAAGGTTAGGTGTAAAAGTAGCCAAGACAAAGACTTAATATGGTCACCTTCTATCCACTAGGTTTGTCTTACTGTGCCCATTGACATATTCTACGCTGTCAGCCATTATTTCATCAGCCAAACACAATTGGTTGACGTAAAGTTAAATATTGTTTATGGCTGCCTACAGCTTGATATTGTCCTCTGCGTGGTTCCCAATATGGGCAAGATTCTGATCACTAGCCATGTCAAAATCACCATCTGCTGCACACATTTAGAATATTAAGTCTGGAAGGATTTGGGGTGAGAAAATCAGTTCCGCAGCCATTAAACTAAGCCTCAGATCAAAAGTGACAGCATGGTGAAGCCTTTGTGAAACCTTGTCATCCAACCATCAAATCAGCAGAGGGCTACAGAGATTAACATGGTCATCCGGAACATACATATGCCCGGTGAAGCTGAAGAATAACGTGCTATGCACCTTGCATGAGTCATCTTGCCTCACAGAGTATGATTAACATGCAGGCTTATCTATTCAATCAGACTGTGAAGAAGTCACATTGCTGAATTGGTCTAAGTGTATGCATTTCCTAGAATGGCTCAATTTTGGATGTGTCAATCAGTTAAATGACATCAGCTTTGTGAACAGTGAAGTTGCTCTGCTTCTGTAAAAAGGTGTGTATGCAGTCGATTTAGGGAATCTTTAGAGTAAAAATTCAAAGGGATAATTTGACTGGATGTACAAATACTCACGATGTTAACAGATTATTTCAAACAAAAAACAATGGCTGATATGTGATGAGAAATTAATATCATTATAATCTTATATATGAAATTACATATAATGCTACATTTTATTGTTCAACCAAATTTTTGACTTGCACATATTTACATTATAACATAACAACCAGACCTGGGGGATTAAATGTACAAACATGATAGTATTAGTGAAGTGTTGGTGTACTGCCACTCTTAAAAGCAGGAGACAAAGGGTTATCAACTGTCACCCTTATGCTGCAAGACATACTGAATCACTGTGGTCTTAATGTTTTGGCATTCATGAACTCTTCTATCCACAGCTTCATCTCAAACATTGTGCACAGGCAGTTGAGGCACATATTAGCGCTTATGATAAGATGGGAAACACGGTTTTTAACCCTGACTTGGAATGCAGAGTATGCGTGGGTGTTTAATGCTTTGCAAAGGAGTGAAGATTACAGGCTAGCTGACGCTTCACTGGAAACATAGACAGCATGACTGAGGGCAAAGCTGACCTAAGCGACTAACTGATGTCAAAATTTGTCTTTTTACAATGTATTTGACTTCAGTAAATAGTGCCAGTGTCATGCATGACATATGCTATGTATATACACAATGTCTCAAGCAGCGTACGTGTACCTGTAATTTTAGGGAATCTCAAGACAGTTTGAATTAAGTCAAGTCACCATGTGATGGCATCAAATGGCGAGGTAACTGGATGGGGAGAGAAAAAACAAACCGATAAGGTGTAAGTAAAAGGTCACCACTGTAGACTTTCAGAGTCTCTGTTCAAACAAAACCCAGTGCAAGAACCTGTACTGACACAAGACAGAGTCCTCATAACCTGCCTCAGCTGCCACCTACAGCTGACAAGCCATGAAGAGAAGTGAGAAAATATAAATCATCATATAAATGGAAGATCCTGCAATGAACCAGAGGTTTAAAAAAAAAAAGAGAGAGCTTGAACTAATGGAACCGGTGGGAAGAAGGGGATCAGAGTTTGAGACACCTGTTCTGACAAGTCCTGATGAGACACTTGAGGCTGCGACACAGCATAAACATTCTGCCCGCATCTCCACCAAAAGCCAGCTCAAAGACTAAGCCACCGAGACGCTTTACAATATGTGCCAGTCTCCATTTTGTCAGTATCTCACATTAGGGTACGATTATGGCCAAATTGATAATCACGATTACTTTGATCAATATTGACCTCAAGATTATTCATTGATTTTAGGGACAACATATTTTAATTGCACTTTCACATTTAAATAAACGAGAGCACTGCTTTCCATCCATGTTGAGCTATTTTTGTTTAACATTTTTATATGCTACACAACGCATCAAACAAGACTAAAATAATCAACATATTAATGGATTATGAAAATGATTGAGCTGATGTGACCGGAAGGATCCAACAGATCCCCTTCAAGTAAACATGGTTGTTACAGCAGCACTTTAGAGGCATAGTGCACCTGCAAAATGCCACAAAAAAAAAAAAAAAAAAAAAAAAAAAGCAAAGCGACCTTTTTTTAAAGCCAAAGTGGCTCTGCCTCCTCTGCTTAGTGACGCACTCTGTCAGTGTCGGTCTTCATTGAAACTGCTGGCTGCAGGTTATTCGTCCGTGCTGCTTTGTGGTTTAATCACTCACCATGCTGTGCACGAGGAAGGGGTTCAACTGTGTTAATGGAAAACAGGTTTTGACGGGTTCCCACAGTGCAATGGCTTACAATAAACAAAGGGTGTGAATTGGATCTGGCTTAAACAGCAGTCAATTAAAAAAATGCCTTGTTTGACAATACTGTGAATGCAGATTGGCTTAGGAATGATTTTTTTTTTTACTCATTAAGTTAGCACACAACAGTGCCATAGCAGATATTTTTCAATGATTTGGTCCACTTTTGATAGAACTATTCTAGTTTTTTTTTTTTTACTAATATGTTTTCTGATTCCCCATGTCCAAACAAGCAGTTAGTAATTTTTCTCTTTGCACTTTCAGAAAGTGTGTGTAAGACATGTATTGACTTGCTTCGGTGATTTTTCTGTCTGTGTACACAGGATAAGTGTGTGTGTGTGTGTGTGTGTGTATGTAGCCGGTTTGGAGAGGAATGCAGGACTGGTGTAATCCAGTCTCGGTTCATTTTCGCTATTGTCATGGAGTCAAAAGCCTGAAGGCCTGTGTGCCTCTGGGCCTCACAGCTCAGTCACAAATACACCCATATCGGCTAAAACACAGTGCAGCCTAAATCCGAATCAAACCACATCACAACAACGCAGTACATTACAAACACATCTGTAGGTCATTTGCTACCAGCTGATAAGACCTTGCAACGTCGAGCTATAGAGTTTGTGTCAATTTGCGATGCAAGAGTGCTCAGCCACCTTCTGAATGTTTAGTCGGGCCACCTAATGTTTAACTTTCCTACAAACAAACTGAATTCCAGCCCATCATTGAAGAAATTATAGAGGCAATACACTTGTCTTTCAACCCACAAATGTTCACCATCTCCGAGATTCCAGTTGTGAAGGCGATGTAGGATGAATTCACAAAATGATTTGTGAAATATAAATGTAGAAAATGTTTATTTCAGCGCTGATTGAGGAGTATTGATTTAAGAGACATGATCAAAATCCCATTCATAGTGGCCTAATGTAAACAGGATCAGACCCAATCTCAGCTGTGCATTGATTTGACTTCACCTTTGGGAGTACTGTAGATTAATATTAGACATCTCTTCCTTAGGTGGCAAACCTAGACTTGTTGTTACCATATAAATGAGAATGTAAAATGATGTAAAAAAAAAAAAAAAAAAAAAAAAAGAATCTCGACTGCTCTCTTTGTTTTATATCTCACTTGGAGCTGGTATCTCGTTGGCAATTTCCCACCGAGTTATATTCCATTTCAACAGAATTGATGATCTCTTTATATTCACAAAGGTTTTATTGAGATTCTTGGTACGCACTTAGATTTACATTATTTTCAGGTTTCCCCTCTTCCTCTGCTCTTGACTTTTTCATTTTTCTCTCACTTACTTCTCCTCTCATCCACTTCTCAGTCTCCCATTTTTTCTTTGATATAACCAAGGTTGTGCCTTTATTTTGTAACAGCTCTTTCTGCAACTTTCCGATTTTCTATTAATTTTATTTGATCTTAATAAAAACAAGGAGTTGGAATATTTTGTTTAACCGAACACCAGAGAAAAAGAATGCCTCTGATGATGAAAAGAAAAGGTTTATACTGTACATGTGGCGTGCTTTTCAAAACCACAGCTACCAAAACCACACAGAAAAATCGGGTTGTCAAATTAGTTTGTTTCAGTGTGGGATGCGGATCTGTCGTTGGCATTTGGAGCAATTCAGCAACAGGTGAATGTCTTCCAAATTAGTTGTGAATTGGCAGTGATTTTTTTTTACCATTTAACTGACAAGACAACAACATTACAAATTAGCTGCAGCTTTGGAAGAACGTGTAACATTAGACAGCTTGCTGGCATCGCTAAATTGTGACAACACACACACACACACACACACACACACACACACACACACACACACACACACACACACACACACACACACACACACACACACACACACACACACACACACACACACACACACACACACACACACACACACACACACACACACACACACACACACACACACACACACACACACACACACACACACACGGCCTAATCCTGCCATCCATTAATTTGTTCTGTTCAATCAATATGGTGCATGAACCCAAAGCATGTCTAAAGTGCACTCATACTTTGCCAGCAAAATACATTTTAGTAAACAAACATCATTCAGGTAATTGTTGGTCACTGTGCACGGAACCTCTACGGCTAACCAGACATTGTAACCTAGTAACCACAGCCATGCGTATTTGTTTTTGTGTGGCGTCTTGAGGTTGCATTATTTACAGTAGGTGGTCTTCATTCATAATCACAAGCCACTGAAGTGCAGGGTAAAGCTTCCTTAATGGAGACTGCAATCTTAGACTTTCATGAGAAAAGGTAAATGCTGGGAAGCTGAGAAGCTAAAATACTGTGCTGTCAGACAGAGCTCAAGTTATCTCCATAGACCATTACCTTCACAGCCACAACACATTACTTAACTGTATAATCCTTGTCTGCTTGATTAATACATTGTTGCCGGTGTCAAAAGAAGGGCATGCGTACTGTGTACAACAGACATAAGTAAACTGAAGATGGAAAATGTTTGTTTTTTTCTATCCTACTTCTCTCACTAACTGTTGGCCAGGATTACGTAGGCTTTGAGTCAACAGATTATTGCAAATGAAAAGGAATACCACACACAGACAAACACAAGCAGAATGATTTAAAGAGCGGCGTCTCTGAAAACAGCCTCCTGTGCCTAAACAAGACACAAGAAGGAAAAGAGGACAGACAAAAAGGACGAGTCTGTGACTATAGTTCACACTTGAATGTTGGGGCATAGCTGGTATTTTAGGTATGTTAAGACTGACATGGTGACATAATGCAGAAACATGCTGTGGTTCAGAGGGGCTCACTGGGGAGCAATTTATGTCTCAACGTCAATATTTCTCACAAAAAAAATAAAATGAACCCGTCGCACATGTCGCTAACACACACTGCAATATTCTTACACATGAATATCAGTACACTCATCATTGTGAGTACTACGCAGCCAAATAAAGAAGCTTCCTCAAGTCTGAGAAAATAACGCTGGTGATGTAATAGTGCAGCCCCGTCCCCTAAAAATGATATTCCCTTACTGCATTCACAATTATGTTTCGAGGGGAACGTATTTTGTCCCGAATTACGTTTGCTTTTGACGTATCATAAATGCAGTTCTAATCAACAAAGTAAATGTAGGGAGGAGGTCGGGGTGGATGGGAGGGTCAAACACACCCAGGACTTTCATCCAGGAGACCACTGCTCGTGTCCCGTGTGAAACCAAAAGTCAACGTTGACTTATTTTTACTTCCGTATGTAAATTAAATTAAAATAATCTCTGCCAAGATATCTCTGCCTCTAGTACATTTTGAGCTTTCTTTTTGAATTTCTCTCTTCACAAGTCTTCCAATTTGATAGAAGTGAAATACAAAATTGATGGAGTAGCACTTTCAGATAGAAACTCCAGTATAAATAGCATCTCATCTTAACACCAGAGCAAAGTCATAGTTGGAAGAAGCCTAACAGTGTTGCAGATTACTCCACTGTCAGCTGCATTAACAAAAAGCATGCTGCATAATGTAGTCTATGTACTGTACTGTATATACATCAAACCATGACTAGTGTGAGTTTTCTTAGCATTTTTGTGCCAAAGTTGATCCACTGAGAACAAATTATTATATATAATTATTACTTCCATTGTTCCATTTCTTTACCACTAAAAACAAAATAACCTTGCGGCCTGTGTCTTCCTGATCTCTTGTTTCCAGGTGAACCATCTGTGTCTGAGTCTAATCTCTTGTATAGCCATAATAATAACAGCCTGAAGCACAGTCCCAGACAGTCAGAGTACTGTCATGTTCACAGGGCATCATTAATCAGGCTATGCTTCTTAACCCATGTAAACAACTTGGTTGAAACATGGAAATGTACCAACAGTCACAGTTGAGTGTGTTTCTGATGACAATGCTGAACAATGTTAAAGGTAAAAAGAGATGTGAAAATGAAAGACCACTTCAACTGAGAATGGACAGATAGAAATGCTGGGGGCAATGTGGCAGTGAGGAATTTCCCTCCTGCTAAAAATCCATCCATCACCAGTTTAGCACACGTGTAAAGAAGTGGTGGATTCCATCTCTCCCAGCAACTCTTTTGTCTCCTCCTCTTTATCTTGTTGATTTTTAATCTCCCTTCACCTTGTTAAAGTCCAACTAGTCTGTCTCCTGCTCCCTTCAACACAATTTAAAAAGATAAAACTCTCTGCTGATTGGTGGTGCAGACGACCACACAGTTTCTCCTGCCCTTTTATCTGTCTTTAACCGCTATCTCACCCACTCTACCAGTCTCTCTTCCTCTGTACATTTGAGTAGATTTCGGCAGATTCAAAACCAAACTGCTTTGCAAGTGACTGGCACGTCGGCCCGGGCTCTACGCTATATTTTGCATGCATCAAAGAGGAAAACATTTCCGCTGAACAGCAACAAACAGGCCAGCAGATCAGACAGGGAAATCACTCTGAATTTGGCTTTATGCGCAAAGCAACAACAACAGTGTTAGTTACACAAGCAATATCTTATTTGATTGATGCACAATACAATACAATACAAGAGAGGTATGAGGTATGACAACATCGGCAGTATTGACGGCAAAATAGGCTACAGAATATTTCGTTCTGTATTGACAGGTGCAATATTAGAAAAATCTGTTGTTTTTTTTTAAATTACATTTATATCTGCATTTATATAAAAACCTAGAGAATTTCAAACATCAACATGTCATTTATTAATATGTATTTGTCTCAAAATGATATATAAACATCTTTTTGTATTCTAGTTTGCCTGGAAACACTTCCAACACGCTTGCGTGAAAAAATAGGCGTCGGTTGTATTTCTAGCAGGCACATGTTTTCGGCACAAAGACGCGCGTGTCACGCAGGCAGTGTGTAAGCTCTAACCTGTTAACACGGGAGCCGAAATATAAACGGACAGGCCGCGCAGCTGACACGCTCGTGCGACGCATCCAGTGTGTAACCGGCCTAAGTCATTCAACATGAAAAAAGCATACATGACTGATCAACTAAAGAAATCTTAGTCGACTAAGACCAAAACGAGCGATAAGTCAACTAATCGACTGAGATGGGACAGCCGTAATGGTAACGCTGATATCATTACGACATCTCTGCACGGCTGTTGTGACGATACATTTTTTTTAATAAATCCAGCGTTCTAGAACAGGAGTGCTTGTCTGAGGCTGACACTAACTGAAGTTTATTCCATATGTCATATAGCCTATTCATTATCCTATTTATTCAGTCATTAAACAGCAGTGCTGATCTGTAATCAGTTTGCTTCTTTGGCTACTGTGACATTTATATATATTCATGTATCCTGTGCAGTGATCCTTTATGTGCAGCTTTTCTTTGAACCCTCAAGCATAAGTATGCTTGTTAACAAACCCTCAAGAAAGTAACTGTATCCTGAAAGTCAAATTAAGCCAGAGGTGAGTAACATCCCCCCTGATATGGCCCCAAGGCCCTCAGTTCTTCAGCCTGACAGAAGAAGAGCCGTGTCAGGATCTCCTGCTGGGATCTCTGCTTGTAAATCAGTATACTCAGCTGCATGTTAAGCATCATTTGTTTGATGGCCTGTAAGGCAGAAATGTTTTTTTTTTTTAGCTATAGCACAGCATAGCTGTGGTTGAAAGTGATGAAACAGCGGTGCCTTTTGCCGTAAAATAGGTGAGTCATACATATATGCAAATCAGACAAAAAATGTGTGGTTAATCTGATGTGCAGAATTTGACATCTTGACTGCATGGTGCATGTTTTGTATTTGTGTTGGTAGGGAGGTGCAGCTGCAACAGCAGCTAGGAAAGTGTCAAAAGATTGCCCCACTATCTTAACCACTGCATCATAAAACTGCTGTAAATGCCCTGTAGACTTGAGGCTTTTGGACTTAATTACTCATAAAACTGACGAAAATACTTGCAGAAAAGAGCCACAGCTAGTCTTACACTTATGCTGAAAGAAATGTAAGATGTGTGCTACTGTACACACACCACGGCATATCTTTTAAGATAAAAACTACAATAACTATGATAAGGTGGCCACTGTAAACTCACAACTGTGCACAATGAAAGTTGTTCTTGTACCAAGGGCAAAATGCACTTTTTTAGTGAAATTAAGGTCAGCTTTAAAGAAGCCAAAGAGTGTCAGAAAACATCCCTTGTGATATTTGAACTGCCACATGATATCTCAAAGGGTTTATTAATCAATACAGGACTCTTTGGTTTGCAATGCTTAACAGAGGTCAGACAAGTCAACAGCTGCTGGGGCTGTCCAACACTGGCTGGGCTCACTTCCACCTATTGGCCCCGTTTCAAAAGGTGTCAACCGACCCCGTAGGCACCACCAAACGTGTTAAAATTCATGCAGAAAAATGTTGGCCGAAGATCGGCTACACTTACCTGTTCAAACTTGGCTACTTGATATTTTAAGTCCAATAAGCAGAAGGAGGAAAACGAAACCAAGTAGAAAACTGGAGATATTGGACACGACAAAAAAGACGGAGAGGAGTTTTGCTTCTAACGTTAGCGTAATTAGTAATTAGTTAGCAAGAAAGCTAAAATACGACACAAAAAAATTCTCCGTGAAGTTGAACACCTGAGTAGCCTCTGCGCTGAGCTCACTCCTAACAATGTTAAGCTCGTGGACGTAAACACCCGGACGACGCGTTGTTAAGTTTATCAAAGTTTTACAATAGAGTAAAGTTTATTTTAAAAGAGAAGTTCGCGGGATTGATTAAAAAAAAAAGTGAAACCGTCCCGGCAAGCGGCTCTCACACCGCCTCCCTTCGTGTATAAACCCGTCTGTGTGGAGGAATAGAGAGTGTGTCTGTCCGGTGGTTACCTGACTCCAGTTATTACCGTGAGGCCAGCCCTCCAGACAGCAGCAGCAGCAGCCTCATGTTTCCTGTTGTTGTCTCTCTGAATAACTGCAGAGCAGATAAAAAGCTTTTACTCGAATGTCGATGCTTTCTGCTTTTCCTTAACGACCAATATGACATCTGGTGAT
Source organism: Perca flavescens (assembly GCF_004354835.1). Classification (NCBI taxonomy): domain Eukaryota; kingdom Metazoa; phylum Chordata; class Actinopteri; order Perciformes; family Percidae; genus Perca; species Perca flavescens. The sequence continues at coordinate 21,010,720 of NC_041332.1, forward strand.
TGAAACCAATTTTGTAGAGAGACATTTAAAAGTCACTGTACTGACTTATTTTTGGCTCCGTCAAGCTGTAAAACAAAGTACGGTAAGCTATATACAAATTAACTTCATTTTTGTTTTAATTTGAGCCGTTAATTTAAGTGTCAACATGATTTAGCATAGTCTTGTGTAGCCTACATTTTAATAATGTTTATATATTTTATTTTTATTGATAGACATCACATTCAGTGCATGTTTGGGTGCAACTACTCAAACTTAAAATTCAACATCAGCCTCACCATGTGGTCTGTTTCTTGCAGGTGGTCAAGGCCATTTCATGTTATCAGAAGTGATTTTGATGAAATGAGGCATCTGTGCAAAAGCGACTGTTTTCATGGGAACCTGTTAAACTCAACAGAAACCGCTCTTCTTAGAGTGTCCAACGATTTATTAATGTCCTCTCACATGGGTGAATGCTCGGTTTTGGTACTGCTGGACCTTAGCTTTTGATACAGTGGATCACAACATCTAGCTTGAAAGACTTAAAGGAACACACGACTTATTGGGACTTTAGCTTATTCACCGTATCCCCCAGAGTTAGATAAGTCCATATATCCTTCTCATCTCCGTGCATGTCGTAACTCTGTCTGACGCCCCCCACCGCTAGCCTTGCTTTGCACAGATCCAGGGAGTAACTGGCTCCATCTAGCCTACTGCTCCCAATAAGTGACAAAATAATGCCAGTATTTTCCTATTTACATGTTGTGATTTGTATAGTCACAACATGTACAAATAACAAGGTCACATGAGACACAGCCATCTAACCATATACAAACTGGGAACTATATTCTCAGAAGGCGAAGCACTGCTACTTCTGCTACTTGGGCGGAGTGATTTGCACACAGCACCTGAGAAGCGCTGTGGTGAGGAGCAGAGAGTAACAACGGTGTTTTTCAGGTGTTGCGTATACGCTGTGACTATACAAATCCCAACATGTAAATAGGAAAATGTTGGTGTTATTTTGTCACTTATTGGGAGCAGTAGGCTAGATGGAGCCGGTTACCTCCAGGGTCTGTGCTAAGCAAGGCTAGCGGTGGGGGCGTCAGACAGAGTTACAACATGCACAGAGATGAGAAGGGTATGTATAGACTTATCTAACACTGGGGGATACGGTGAATAAGCTAAAGTTCCAATAAGTCGGTGTGTTCCTTTAAGTACTGGGTTGGTATCTCAGTGAGGGCCCTGGATTGGTTTAGCCCCTATCTTTCAGATAGAAGTTTTTCTGTGTCACTTGGTCCCTATTGTTTAGAAACTGCTGCCCTTTCCTGTGGGGTGCCTCAGGGTTCTGTGTTAGGTCGGATTTTATTTGCATTGTATATGCTTCCACTGGGACATATAATTAGCCAATTTGGACATATCCGTTATCACGTCTATACAGATGACATCCAGCTGTATGTCTCTTTTACCCCGGAAGAGACAAAGTGTTGGAATTGCTTAAATGTTTGACTTCCATCAAGGATTGGCTGGCAAACAAATTCCTACAGTTAAATGAAGATAAGACCGAAGTCCTTATTGTTGCTCCGGACTGTACAGCTTCCAAAGTTATTCAGCTTTTGGAGTCCCTTTCTTCAGCAGTACAGTCCAAACTGAGAAATCTTGGTGTTATATTTGATCATAACATGTATTTTGATCAACATATCAAATCACTGACCCGCACATGTTTCTTTCAATTAAGATCAATGCCAAACTTAGAACTGTTGTTTCGCATTCTGAGCTTCAGATGGTCATTCATGGTTTTATATCATCCCAGCTTGATTACTGCAACTCCATTTTCACCTGTCTCAGCAAGTTGTCCCAGGACCGTCTACAACTGGTGCAGAACTCTGCTTCAAGGCTGTTGACCAGGTCCAGCAGGACTCCAATTTTATACTCATTACATTGGCTTCCGATCGAGTTCAGGATCCAATTTAAAGTTCTTGTTCTGACTTATAAAGTTTTGCATGGTCAGGCACCTCTTTATATCTTGGACCTGCTCCATCCGTACACTACTAACAGGTCCCTCAGGTCTTTTAACCAGGGATTAATGGTGGTCCCACGCACTCGCTTAAAAACTAAAGGTGAAGCGGTGGCTCCAAACCTGTGTAACGCCCTTCCTATTGTCTTATGTTCTGCAGTCTCTGTTAAAGCTTTTAAAAAGCTTGTTTAAATTCGCTTTGACTCATGTTTGTAACTTTAGGTTTTAATCCTTTAAATGATTTTCATTGGTCTTTCAATAATTTTTTCCTTGCTTATTTTCTGTTGGATCTTACTGTATTTTTACAAATATTTATCATGTGAAGCACTTTGTGACTTTGTCTGTAAAAGGTGCTATATCAAATAAACTTATTGTTATATTATTAGTATTATACTGTATATCCAATGAATAAAAGTCTAACCAGAATATGGCACTAAAAGAAACTACTTGCATGTAATGAAAAACGCTTCTCTGAATGAAAGCTGTGCCTCAAAAGTGTAAAATCCCTTTCAGCTCAGATTAAGGATTCCAAAATATTAAAATGAAAATGATTGCCCTACTTTTTTAATAATCCAGTGCTTTTGGGGGGATCGCTCTTGTGTGTATTCAGAGGTGAATTCTGGATACAATTCTAACAATTTTACCCATTTTAAAAACAGAACTGCAATAACAAGCACTGGTAGTTCACCATCCATTTATTTTCATCGAAGATTAGGAATTAAAAATGTCAGAAACCTCAAAAATATAACACTTTAGAGGACAACAAAACATTAGAGAGGATATTAGTTATTGATTGTAGGGTTGAACGATATGGCCAAAATCTTCTATCATCATCATCAGATCATTTCATGTCTCGATAACAATATATATCGCAAAGGATTTAGCATGTTTTCTGGTAATTCAATAAATAAATTGTCCATATGAAATAACCACTTATTTATGTATTATGTATATTCCTGTGTGAATTAAATACTGCTGCTAAAAGTCTTATTCTTTATTGTATAAAGGACAACACACATTAATCAACGTGTCTGTAAATGTGCCAGTGTTAGCCAGCCGGCTAATTTTCAACTGTAGTCCTTTGGCCAGATGATTTTAGACCAGAGCAACAGGAAACGGCAATACATTAGTACAGGTTAAACTATACAGACAGAAGTCAACAAGACACTAGAGCAACAAATAAGCTTTCTCAGTAAGCTATCCACATTCAATATAAGAAGCCATGCGAGCATCAAAACACAGCAACACAAACCCAAGCCATCTTCTTGCACCGTTCAACCATGCAAAGCAGTAACAAGCAGTAATAAAAAGATGAAATAGGCTGCATCACTCATGAGGGAGGCGTTAATATAGCACAGGTTAATAAGATGGTAAAATAGTTAAAATACAAATACATTTTTCATACATACCCAAGAAAAGCAGGGCGGGCTAAATTTGATACCGGGCAAGATATCAAACATGTTAGTAGCAGGTCAGCAGTGATAACAACAATAATATAAAAGTACCAGGAGATTAAAAATGTTCACAAGGGTCTAACAGAAAAGCATGATTGACTAAATGAACTGGACCTGTAAGGGGTCACACAGTCCCCTCTCAGAACAGACCTAGAGGTTCTATTGTTAGAATTTTTTTGCTTAATGAAAGTATTGAGTGGTGGAGGAGCTTTGCCATTCAGGATCTTGAACATTAGGCAGGTGTTATTGTATTTGATTAGATTTTCCTAACTAAGGATGGCATATTTGTTAAGAATTTTACAATGGTGATAAGTATTGTGTTTTCTGTCTAACACTTTGAGGGCCTGTTTATACAGAGAGGCTTAAGGGTTGTATCTTTTGCTTGCGTCCAGCCTTTCATACAATATAGTAGATGGGGGATGATCATTGAATCCAAAAATAATTTTGCTGCTGAAGTTCTTAGGCAGCTTCTTATATACTTTAAATTGGCTAGATTGTATTTAGTTATTCGCATTACTTTTTTCACTTGTTTTTTGAAAGACAAGGTGGAGTCAAGGATAATACCGAGATATTTGACATGAAACTTGAATATTCTCACCAGACACAGACTTTGTGATCACAGTCAGATGCGGAGTGTGTCTTTGTAAAGAACATGCAAACAGTTTTATTTACATTTAGACCTAGGTGAGAATTTTCAAGCCATGTCGTTACATTTGCCATTGCTGTGTTAAGTTTAAAAGCTGCTTCTTTTTTGTTTTTTGCATGCACATATAGTATCATCTGCATACATCTGAACTTCACACCCTTTACAAATTGATGGCAAGTCATTTACGTATAAGGTAAACAATAGAGGTCCTAAGCTTGAACCCTGGGGCACACCCATCTCATTGATCATAAAGGGTGATGTTTCACTACCCGGGTGACCCCGAATAGTCGAAGATTCGATGCATCGATATGCGGAGCCTGATTCGACCACCAATCTCACAGTCGGATCTTCGCTGGTGTTGTTATGAAACGAGGATCATACCATTTTGGCAATATGGGGGTGCTCAATGTCTAATTTCACACAGAACTACTGGTTTTGTACAGTTATATTAAGTTATATACAGCCTTTAATTATGATAATGCTGTAAAAAAAAAAAAACGTGAAAAGAAAGAAAGAAAAGTTCAATAAATATTTTTTACGTGTGTGTGTGTGTAAATCCAACCACCCCTGTGAAAGATTTAAGTTTCACTTTCCCTGATCCGCGACAGACGAGGAGCATCAGACGAGGAGATTAACGTTACTTAACAATGTCTGGAAAAAGAAAATCTAAAGTGTGGATGCACTTTCAAATGGTAAAAGATCCAAAAAAAGTAAAATGCAAGTTGTGTCAACAGCTCATGTCCTACCACTCGTCAACAACAAACATGGCTTTCCACTTAAAACGGGTAATTTTATTACCAATAAAGACGTTTCACTTTTTCATATATAATGGCGCTTTTAATTTACGAATAGCAATATTATATGTTAGGACTTAAAATATGTTAGTCTTTTTTCTAGATCCACCCACAGTATCAGACTGACGACAGCAGTTCATCTAGTAGTAGTATTAGTAGTAGTAGTAGTAGTAGTAGTACCGGAGCTGCGCCAAAACTAACTCAAAGAAAGCTAGATTTGAGACCGCCGTTGCCCGAGAAAAGGAAAAGAGAAATCCCGGACAAAATTGCAGAGTTTATTTCGCTTCACAATGAGGCCAGTGAATGTTGTGGACGGTAAAGGTTATAAAGAATTAATGCGCACACTTGAGCCAGGATACACAGTTCCCAAAATAGAGACGGTTATGCATGCGGCGGATGCGGAATACGCGTCCATACGCGCCTGCGGTTTACATGTTACCCTCCTGCTGACTAGTGTCGTGCCCCTCCCAACCCATTCACACACACACACACACACACACACACAGATGAGTAGACTATAGAAAGATTCATCAATTCTGATTCGAATGTGTAAATCCTTAGTCTGGGACACCCCTACACTACCCATCTTTACACACTGAACCCTATCTTCAAGATAGGACTTCATCCAATTCAGCATGTTAGAGTATTTTCTAATTTTATTAAAAACTGCAAGGATCAGAACGTAAAGCATCTTCCAAATAACCTAAATATTGTCATAACACAGTTTTGTTTTTAACACTGCGATAGAAATTATATTAAAAAAATATATACGCCCCGCCCTAATTAGTTGTATCTGTTTATAGCTGGATTAAACGTATTTTGAAATTGACATTGAGTGAATGTGTCAAAGTTGACTTAAATCTGTGCATATGTATCTGTGTTTTGGCATATCTAATGAAAATATGAGTGACTGGAAAATACAGAGCTTATGAACTGACAGACAAGAAGTAGTGGATTATGTTGCAGGTGTGGTTTGAAAGACGACTTCTTTTGATAATTTTTTCCCTTTTGTGATACAGGGTCAATGTGGGAATCCATTATAATCCAAGTTGCTGCGGTTGTCCTATGTAAAGGGGCGAGCCCTAAACCTTTTCAGTGCCTTCAAGCTACTGGGTAAACGTGTGTCATATTCGCAATTATTTTATCAGTCTTAACACTAAAACTATGCGTCAGATTTCATCTTCATATCCAATCAGTTCAATGTGCCGTTTCAGGTTTGCTGTGGATGTGACTAATTTCTTTTTGAAAGCCGGCGGGCAAAGTTTGCACAGAAATGTAAGTTTTTTCGCATCCTCACCAGCTGTGTTTTTTTCAGTAGGCTGAACTTGTATTCCTTGTGTGAATTGTGTTATACGGTTTAGTTTTGTGAGTGTAGTTAGGTACAAACCAAAACAATTCCTTGAAGTGTCCTGTATTACATCATGTCACATAATACCTACGTTGACCCTGGAATGGGAAAGATAAAAAGTTTTGTTCATGAGTGACAACAAGGACAGGCCAAAGGCACCATTCAACTACTCTATAGCTCCATGAAATACAACTAGGTCAAGCTATTTTTATGTATATTTTATTATAACTTACTCGTTTTTAATTTATACTTTAATATAATTCATGCTCATTTTATCAACATTAATTGCTTTTTTAATTTGTTCAAATCTAGGGTGGAAACGCCTGAAGTACTATCAAAACAGTCTTTAGATGGTCAGTGTTTTAGTCATATGAATTACAGCTTAGCTGACCTGTGCTGTATCTTCTTTATACATCCCATTTTGCAAAAACTCTGATTAATTCTTTATGGCTAAAATTCCCCAGCATGGCAATTTGAAACGAGAATGTCCTTGGCTCTGATCCACAGCAATAGTGTATGAAATGAGCACATCCACTGACTCGGCCTACTTCTGATTCTCCAAGACGAGAGAGTCTTCACATGAACAGCCAGATAGTGGGAGCACACAGGCTTATATCACACAGCATCCCCTAAACAATATGGCAAAACTGTGTGTGTGTGTGTGTGTGTGTGTGTGTGTGTTTGTGGGGGGACGGTGTTTGTCAGTATAGCAACCTTTCCTTACAATATGCATGCATGTGCTTTTGTCCCTGTGTGTTCATTCATATGAGTACCAGCACCTTCTAAACACTGCTCTTTGTTTGCTTGTATGTGCTTTTGTAGCATACTGTAGAAACAGCACCGTTTGTGTCCGTGAGTTTGTGTTTGTATGCATACAATACAAATGTAAAAAAAAGACAATGATCCGAGGTTTACAATGTGAGGTTCCATGTGGGTTGCTAGATTTCATGAAAACCAGGACAGGACAGATGCTTGTCGAAACGAGCTGAAGGTCAGTTTGTCTAACTCAGGGGTCGGCAACCTTAGGCACGCGTGCCACCATGGGCATGCGGGACCTTAACCAATGGCATGCTGGCAATATGTGTGCAAGAGAGTTATTGATGTGTTGAAATCATGGTTGAAATGCTGAAGCACTCTCTCATCCGCATGCCAAATTACAACGTTCACAGTTGCGCGACCTGTTATTTACATTAGTTTGATTGACTCATATCTCTGACTGGTAACAATACAAAGAGGATTACCAACGGCCGCTGGGGCAGATGAACTAACGCTAGTCTTGTTACTGTAAGTAGGCTACATTAAAACCTTCGTGAGTTAAAAGCCAATACTTATCAATGCACTCACCTGTGTAGACCGGCATAAACATGTAGAAAGCGATATTTCAATCTGCTCTGTCTGCTCAGTACACTCTTGTCCGCTGCGCTGTTTTACGCAAACACAGCTCTACTCTGCAAATAGCAAATTTTTACAAAACAAGCTAAAACAAAAGCTGTTGGTTTGTAGTCTGTTTATCTTAGTTTGCAGGGAATCTTGAAATTTGGACAAATTCTTATAAACTTAAGCTGTCTGAAGAAACCATCCTCTCCGCTGGAGCGGTAAACATGGATGCATTATAAGACCAAAACAAATACATGTGGCTACTTAATATGCACGTGAATGACGAAATCGTTATGTTTGTGTTTTTCATTCTTGATAATGATGCTGGTTGTGTTTATTATTATTTTGGCACAGCATCGTTTCATTGAAAATGAGGCATTTAGGCCCTGCTTATCAGTCCATTTATCATTAAAGCTGGGCTTTTCCACGTCAACTTTCCGTTTCAGGCTCTTTGACAGTGATATTTTTGTCAGCCCATTTTCCACCAATCAAGACGCTGCATACTAAAACCATGTTTCCATAATCATAATAATAATATACAATAATAATAATTACAAGGTCCTGATTATGAGAAATACATGTTATCAAATGTTGCTGTGGAATAAAATTACAGATTCCCTGGATATTACATTTTGATGTGATGTCATAATTAAACTTAATGTTGACATGGCACACTAATAAACAAGAAATTTTGAAAAGGGCACTTCATATCAAAAAGGTTGCCGACCCCTGGTCTAACCACTCAGCCACTCTAGTGCCATATACAGTGAGTGAGTGTGAAAATACCTAATGTGAAGACTTGTTTGTGCATGGTTATGTACGTATGCGAAGGAGGGCTGCAACCATTTGACCAGTCAATTATGTCAATATTGGAAACTGGACTTTGATTTTACAAGACTCTCACTTATGCAATACCTGCATATAGCAACTATGGTATGGTTAAGATTAGAGAAAAATCGTGGCAATTGCAATTTAAGAGGTGTGGTTATGGTTTGGGTTAGATAACTTAAACAAGCTACAGAAACAAATGCACAAACAGATGCTGTGCACGTAGCGTACAGTGGTATTTAACATTTTTGTTGCTGAAAACAGATGCTAATCAGTCCTTCCAGAAAATTGTGGAGTTTTTTTGTGATTGTTGCTGGCAAAAATCCTTGATTAAATAAAAAATGCAATGGAATATGCGGGATATTTATGCAATTTTATGCAATGAAATTGCGGGAACTTGCAAAAACTGCGGTTTGATGAAAAAGAGAGAAAAAAGTGATTCCCCCAACACCCTGCTTTTTGATGATGTTCACGTCGCGTAATTACGTCACTTCATAACGTTGCCATGGCAACAGGGGAAAAAGGCTGCTCTTGTGTGAAGTAAACACAACATTTTTCAATTTTCTGTTAAGATATATGTGACTTTTTTGCAACGAAAATGCTGGGATTATGAAATCATGCAAGCCCCACATATTTTGCGCGGAAATCGGCTATTTATGCGGCGAAAGTGCGGCGTATTTGAAAAAATGCGGCCCCCGCATAAATATGCAGACTTTGGCTGATTATGCATTGAATTATGCGATCACATAATCGCGTTTTCTGGCGAACCAAAACTTTACTGTTGTGGGCTGGAAAAAAAAACAAGCAAACAAAAAGTACAAGCAGTCACGTAATCCAATTTTGACATGGCAGTATTGATTATAGCCACTTTAATGTTAAGTTAGGGTTCTACAACTAAAACACTTTGATTGTGTTGGACAAATTGTGTTGTTAAAGGTGCTCTAAGTGATGTGACACGTTTTTTAGGATACAACATTTTTCGTCACATACAGCAAACATCTCCTCACTATCCGCTAGCTGCCTGTCCCCTGAACACACTGTAAAAAATCGTGGTCTCTGAAGACAGCCCAGGCTCCACAAACGCCAACAAAAACAAACTGCGCCAACCTGCACCACGAACCATAACAAACAAGAAGGAGCTGGTTGAGCCATCACTGCAGCAGCGTTAGCACGTAGGCTACTTCCACAATGTGTATTCACGACTCAACCAGCTCCTTCTTGTCGGTTATTGACTGGAACACCGTTTGTTATGGTTCGTGGGGCAGGTTGCCGCAGTTTGTTTTTGTTGGTGTTTGTGGAGCCTGGGCTGTCTTCAGAGATCACAATTTTTTACAGTGTGTTCAGGGGACAGGCAGCTATATGTATGTGACAAAAAATGTTGTAGCCTA